>NW_009931489.1:8714-26196 GCF_000696875.1 Nestor notabilis | reverse complement strand
CAGAGGGATGGGGAGGAGAATCGGAGGAATGTAACTCCCACAGGTTGAGATAACAGTCCAGTAACTAAGGTATAATATAAACCGCTACTGCTACCAATAACAATGATAAGAGGAACAACAAGGGGAGAGGACATAACCACTCACTACCTGCCGACCTATACCCAACCCGACCCGAGCAGTGATCTGGGCCTTCTGGGTAACTCTCCCCAGTTTATATACTGGGCATGATGTGCTCTGGTATGGAATACCCCTTTGGCCAGTTTAGGTCAGGTGTCCTGTTTCTGCTTCCTCCTGGCTTCCCCTTCCTCCCTGGCAGAGCATGAGACTGAGAAAGTCCTTGGTCAGAGTAAACATTACTGAGCAACAACTAAAACCATCAATGTTATCAGCATTGTTCCCAGACTGAAAGTCAAAAACACAGCATTGCACCAGCTACTAAGAAGGAGAAAAAAAATGACTGCTGTAGCTGAACCCAGGACAGTATCCACCCCTTATTCCATACCATTCACGTCATGCTCAGATCCCACATCATTTTTCTGAACAGCTGCATAGGGGAGGGGCTTGGACTTCTCCAAATGTTTTTCAACAGCTCTGCTGGATTTCCAGAAGCACCCATGCTGTAATGGGTTCTCCCTTATTGCAGCACTGCTGACAAGTTACACTGAAGGGTAGGGAGGGGAGAAAGAAAGAAAAAGAGGCCATTCTGATTATTCTAGTATTTTTTACATGTCAGACTGTGGAAACCCCACTGAAACCACAGCTCAGCCTAGAGAAAGGACTAATAAAAGTTTGTTCTCCACACAATAACCTAAGGCAGACAAGGAGAAAGAAAGAAACCCACAAGTTATCCCTCAAGTATTTTTTTTGTCCCAAAATTTGCAAATTAGAAATATGAATTAAAAAAGAATTCTAACCTCTCAGGGATTAGACAGTGTTCACACATCAACTGTTCATCTCTCTTCTAGATGGCACTCTAGTCTAGGTAGAAAGGTGAAAGTAAGGGAACCATTTATGCTGATTTAGAGCTCCTGTGTGATGACTTTTACTGCCATTATTCTGTTCAGGCACCACGTCCGAAGTTACTCTATACAACCCTTGTGATTTTTTAAAAGTCAGAACTAGACCCAGAGACTGACAAAATATGGGGCTCTCCATTTTGGAGTCTCTTTGTAGCACTTTCAAAGGCAAAGAGTCTTTTTGTTGTCCGAGATAGGAAACATTTCTTAGATGGTGAAATATTAGTGTAGTATGAAGTCTGGAAGGAGCAATACCACAGATAGCTTTTCATCTATGTAAGCTTCTTGGAGACACATTTGGATGGAAAAGATATTCTATCTTTAACCAATTAGCTGTTCAGAGATATCTGAGGATTTAATCTTTACTTTTTTTTTTGCATGCTGTGCAGTTACAGCAAAATTATTATAAAGTTTTTTCCTTTTTCTTCTAGTTTAAGCAATACCATAGAGACTAAATATGATGAAAAATTTTGGAGGCTGATCCATCTGATATTAGACCATTTATTTAAGGTTGTATCTACCGTGGGTCAAATATGATCCCTGCTGCACCTTAAAGGCTTCTTCCCACTCTCAGACTAGGGAGTTTGTTAGATAATTTATCGATTCACATGAAAGAGTTTTATTGCAGTGGGAAAAAATCAAGAAAAGAATATTTATCATTCACTGCTGAACTTCATGTTATCCACTGATGATCAATGGTTTTCCTAGAGAAATGTATTTGCTTTTATCTCTTTTATGTTTCAAACTGTGACTTAAATATTTATTTCTAAAGCACTGTCTTTTTTTGATTGTTGCTTTATAAACTTAGCAAAAAAATTAAAATTTGTTATAGAAAGAATCTGGATTTCAGAGAACAATTTTTAAAAATAAGTTCATAACGTATAATAATTTCTGTTTGCCTTAATTTTTCTACCACTTTAAATATGAGGTAATTCAGTGATCAAGGAATGCTAAAAAGATTCACTAGCCATCTTAAAACAGAAGTAATGATTTCTCAATCACTGAAATATGCGAACTTGAAGAAAATGCCACAGGTAAAAGTTAACTGCAAAGAGTATTTTATGTGCCAATGTCTATATAATTCATTGCCACAGGCAATGTTATAGTATTGTAGTTTAAATTCTCTAAAGTGTTGTCTTAACAGCAATGAACTTTTTCCTCTGCTTTGATTAGAGATATGCTTCTGCCACCAGCTGAACATTTTTTTGCTAACAAGCTGATGTTTTCTTCTTCTATTTAGAAAATTATCGGAGATGTAAACATTGAGGTTAAAAAGTGAGTTTTGCATTCAAATCTTTCTCAGAAAGTAGTATCTGCACAAGGAAAGCTTGCTAATACATTTCTTGTTTTAGTCAATGAATGACCACTTTTTTTCTGGTTCTTCATTGTTAGATTTTAAAATATCTGCTTTACACATTTTCAAGAAGTCTTTTACTTTATATTTTTCTAGGTCTTCAATCAACTATACCTTTCCTATTTTCTGTTAAAACAATTTGAGCTGATAGCAGTTGTATGTATATCATGTGACATTAATTACTGAACTGTTCATTATAGCTGATCAATTGCAGGGAATATGACTGTCAGTCCACTTAACTAGGAGTTTGCCAAATACAATGCAAAATTATATGGTGTCCTGGTGAGGGCAGCAAAACATTCAACATACATGCTTTTAATAAACCAGTTGCTGTTCTATGCAAACTAATTCTGAAATTGCAAATAACGGGAAAGTAAGCATTTTGATTTAGGAATAGACGCTAGGAAGCTGTATTTTCCCATTTTATCAATCACTGATTGTCTTCATGCATTAATAATAAACTGTATAATTAGAAATTTTTCTTCAGACTTACATTCCAAATTAGAGTGGTTTGCAGATGAAAACAGGTGCTTCAGCTGGAAGCCATTTACAGTATTAATCTCAAAGGACAGTGAAAAAGGAAACAACCTCAATTTTTTTCCTTCTTATGACTTGATATACACTAGTAATAAATATTGGAACTAGAGTTGGCTATCTATCTCCTACAAAAAACACATTACACAGTTTTGATGATTTAGAGTAAGTGCTAAAGTAATTCTTTGAAAAATAATTCTGGTTGCCTGATATTGCTGCAAAAGTATTAAATGAGGAGGAGCATAAAATTTAAATCTCATTATCTGCCCTCCAGGATGGAGATTTTCCTTTTTAGGAAAATCTGTTGATTCTTTCAAAAATCTCAACTCATGCCTTTTTGTTTGCAAGTAGAAACAACTATCAAAAATGGCAGACAGTTGCAAAATTGACAAACATTTGGTCCTATTCAGGACTAAAATGAATGGTTGCTCTTTTATTCTTGATGTGAAGAAAAAAAATGAGCCATGTACCCAGACTTTGTAAATATTTAATCATTTTGCCCATGTGCTGCTGACTTTGGCTTCCTTTTGCTTGATTTATGTCTGAATCTGAAATACATATGATGGAAAAATGGTTTACATGATATGTTTTTGTCAAATGGAAAAGTAATGTCATTTCTTGCTGCACAAGAAGCAGAGAACATTTTTTAGAGGTAACATGGACTGCAATTATTGTAAAGCATATTTGTTATGTTTATATATGGTATTATTTCCAACATTCAGTCTCAAACCAACCTTGAATATGAATTGTACTTAACATTTTAAATCTGTCTGTTGCTCTGTATGATGTAAATGCTTTCATTTTGTATGATATATATTCTGTTTAGAAGGAAAGGAAAGCAGTTCAGATTTTAAAAAGTTGTGTTAAAGACACTACCATGAATCTTTGATTTCGCAAATTACACAAACTAGTAAATAATTTATAATGTTATATGGTTATTCAGTTCTCAGAATTTCACCGTGTAAGGAGTTCTTTGAGTATCTTACAAGATTACTTCTTTTTTTCTTTGTATGTTTATCTAACACTATAAAAATTTACTGTTATTACGTAATTCTCCTGGGGCTATTTTATGTAAGTCTGGAGATGAATAACCAAAACATATAAGTGTACAGGTGTGAAACTAATCATCACAGACCCTGTGTTCTTTCAAATTTACTTTTGAAGTACCACTCAACATACTTCTTAAAGAAGGACATTCATATTATTTGACAAATTTAGACATTAACATTGTACACATATAAATTAATAAATAAATAATTTGATGCAAAAATGATCAAGTTTTGACTTTGTTATTATATGGGAAATCTGATGGTTTTCAAAGTGTCAGATAAACTGCTATAGATTAGTTGCTCTTCATAATTTAAAAGAAGTATTTTTCTGACTGCTTTTCTGATCACTAAATGAATTTATCTGCAATTTCTAATAGTGGGGGCTTAAAGGAAAAAAAATATATGAAATCTAACTAACCTAACATATCTGTGTTTTGATTTGGTTTTATTTTGATTTTTTTTTAATATATGAACAAAAAGATTAAGAGATGTCATGAGCAGCTGGGTAGCCACACATAGGGGTGAAGTTCTTTGAAGGAGTCTCATTCATCCTCCTGTTCTGACTATGATCAGTGTTGACTATCCTTTAACTCTCATAAAGTGAAGAGCAAATGGAGAGATGGACTTCAGAATAGCCTGTGCATTAGAATTTCTCTGTGTGAAAGAAGATGAACACTCAGCTGAGGAATTGTGGTCTTCAGTCGAGGGTTTCAGAGAGGTGAGGATACTAAAAGGTGTGTTAAGAAAGGACAGGCTCTTTCTTGGAGAAGGCTTATTTGTTCTTTAATTTTCTGCAGTTGTAGTCTTCAGGCGAAGGAGAACAGTATGAAGAAATAGTGAAAGAAAAAGAGAAACAAAAAGAATGGGAAATTCTACTAATGAAAGCAATATTTCTATTTGTGAGAAGTAATAAATCTCCTTTTGCCTTCTGGTGTTTTCTTTTTTTGCTCATGAAGATCAGTGGTCAAGAATGCAAGCTAAATTTCTTGGGTTTGAGGGAGATTAAACAAAAAGGAAAACAGTAAAGAAAATTAGACATCGTGGAACCTAAGATAAAAATTAATTTGGTTATTCCTAGCCAACCAAAGGAAAGGAGTGAAAAATACAAATAGCAAAAAAGGTCTCTAAAACCCTGAAAGGAAACGAAATTCATTCCTTCCATGCCTACATAATCTATCTCTTATCATTAATAATTCCAGAGGGAGCTTAGGCAGTCCAAACTGGTATCATGTTGATACATGTATCTTAATTGATAAACATAAGAAATAGATTTACAGACATGAGAATTGCGTGTATTACTATCCTATTTCTTCTCCTGGAATGCAAACTTTTTTCCAAGACTTTTGAAACTGCTTCAGGCTGTGATTTATGGATAATATGTACAGTGATGGTAGCCAGAAGTCCTAACCCTATAATTCATGTTGGAATTTTACTTTTTCTCTATTTCCCTCCTGCCAAGGTTAAGCTGAGTATCCTCTGCTGGACAGAACTGGAGCTAAAATTTAGAGCATAGCAATTACTGTACTGTGGCCTATGTTATGCTAACTAGCCTTTCTTAATGACAATGTACGTGCTCTTCTTGAAATCTACCCAACAGAATAGTGGTCACGGCAACAAAATGAAAACATAAGGGTACAGCAGACAGATGAATACTTTAATCAAAACAGCCTGCACATTTCTTTACTTCAGCTTCACCAGGTAGAACTATATCTATATTTAGTTTTTCATTAACATCCTTGTGAAAGTAAATATTCCTCCAACTCATTTGGTTAATCTCTGCTTGTTTTCTACCTACTTTCTCACTCTTCTTTTTAATAAAAAATACCCAGTTAATTTTGATCAGATTGCATACACTACACTTCAGTAACTTGCTAATAATAAGAAACGTCTTTTTTTCTCCCAACCTTCCTATGCTTGAGTTCATAAGTGGATATTTTATACATCTGCTTTCTAGCATTTGCACAGAAATATAAGGGTTTTTTAACTTTAAGTCATAATTTCTCAATAATAAATTCTTCACGTTTTCTTAACATTTTTATTTTACTGTACAACTATATATTGCTATGCATATGAGATAGAACAAACACATTCATACACTAGCGTGTAAAAAAGTATACAGAATAAAATGTAATTAAACATACAGAGTTGAGTTATATACAGAATTGTTTTCCATTTACCAGTCTAAATAAGCCCTCTAAAAATCACCTACAAAGTATCCAAATTATATTGTGTGAATATTTTTACAAGATGAGAAGGAAGAAGAGGGCTAGAACATAACCCTATAGGAAACAGTTATATGCATAGACGTTATGTTACCTAGCAACATAGGCCCTAATCTATTATTTACTCCATTTCTCCAATCTTACTACAGTACATGGGGGAAAAATGACACACATTAGGCGTACTAAGTCCTTAATCTCTGATTCAGCTGGTCCAGAAAGAAATGGAAAATGTGTATTTGTATATATGGTTCTGGATAAACATTATGAAAGTCTTACTCCCTGCACATGGCAAGAACCAGTCCCCATTGTTAGCTAGTATTTCACAGGAGTTAGAAATGTGTTAAAGTCTCTACAGATAACAGGAAGAAGAAGAAAGCAAAAGCCGAAACAAAAATAATTTTAAACCTTGCAACCCCAACTGTTGTAATTAAAGCAAGTAATTTACTTCAGGTTCTACTGATGTGACAGCATGGGACAAGTCTCCTTTATTCAGCCTTACAAACAATGAGTATCATAGGGAATACACTTGTAAGAAAAGCTGTTAATGTGCCTAAATATTTACCAGCTCAGAGGTTGGGGTTTTTTTACATAAAAAGGTTAGGAAACTTGCAGGACAGTCGTAACAGTTACAATTAAACAAAAATGGCAATGTGCCTACATTCTTTCTTTCATAGATAGAGATATCTATATTTTTTTATCCCTAGCTCTGACACCATACAGTTTTCTTTCTAGCGGAAGATCAATCACTAACCATTAAGGAAGAGAGTACAAAGAGATGATGATCCCAAATTTTTAAAATAAAAACTTTCCTGTTAGTTGACTAGCGTAGGCTTGGTGTACAGTTTCATGGAATTCCTGATTTATACATGCCCATGTACTGTGTTTGTGGGTACCTTCTGCATATCACTTTTTTTTTTTTCATGCTGAAACAGAGGATCAGTCCCTCTGTTATATTGGGTCTCCAAAGGATATTAATGTGATTTTGCAGGTTTTCAGAGAGTCTTGAAAGCTTTCTAATCTCTTACAAACTGGAAAAGTCTCCACAGACAGACTTCTGACTAACTCTAGAATCTGCTGTTAATGGGGCAATCCAAATGATTTTGTGTCCATATGGGTGTGTATGTGATCTGCCACCCATGTGAGTCTTCTGTTGAGGACTCTTGGTTTTATTTCTTCTGCTGAATAGAATAGGGTCATCTAGAGGGTTATCTGGTTGTTCTTCAGATATCATGTAGCACAGCACACGAATTAACATCTTTTTGGGGGGTCGTGACAGGCATTTTTAGTCAGCACAAGGGTTAAACTTTAACAGTTGCATTGGGCTATTATAGGGTCTTTTAATCCTCCAAAAGGCACTACAGTAATCACCAGTGTATTGTGTGGTGCTGTGTACAAGAAGTGCAGCAAAATTGATCTGAAGTTCAAGTTACATGTGTCGTGGTTTAAGCCCAGCCTGCAACTTGGAACCACACAGTCGCTCGCTCACGCCCCCCCTTTTCCTTCCTCCCCCCGCTCCCGGAGGGATGGGGAGAAGAATCGAAGGAATGTAACTCCCACGAGTTGAGATAACAGCTCTCCAGTAACTAAGGTATAATACAAACCACTACTGCTACCAATAATAATGATAAGAGGAATAACAAGGGAAAAGGACACAACCGCTCACCACCCGCCGACCGATACCCAGCCCGACCCGAGCAGCGATCTGGGCCTTCCGGGTTACTCCCCCCAGTTTCTATCCTGGCCATGACGTGCTGTGGTATGGAATACCCCTTTGGCCAGTTTGGGTCAGGTGTCCTGCTTCTGCTTCCTCCTGGCTTCCCCTCCTCTCTGGCAAAGCATGAGACTGAGAAAGTCCTTGGTCAGAGTAAACATTACTTAGCAACAACTAAAAACATCGGTGTTATCAGCATTGTTCCCAGACTGAAAGTCAAAAACACAGCACTGCACCAGCTACTAAGAAGGAGAAAAAATGACTGCTGTAGCTGAACCCAGGACAACATGATGAGGTCCATGTGCTCCAGAAAATACTGGGCTTACTGAATATGAGGATTACTTGAGGAATTATTCACTATTCAACCCTGAGAAAGGATGGCAACTTAGTATCAAAAGGTTTGCAGAAACTTAGAACAGCTTTGACACATTGGTAGATGATGCTGAACACTAAGAGAAAAGGCACCAGCAAAAACATTGAACCAGCCCAAGTAATAGCCAAAACTGGTTACCTACCTCATGAAATAAAAGTATATATTTATTTAAATAATCTCAATTCAGCTTAAAAAGGAAAAATTGAATATTTCTTTTCCAAAATGTTAGAATGTTTTTCTGTATTTGCAATCTTTTGTATACTTTTAATTCATGTGTGTGTTTCTATCTAAAATTCAAAGCAAAATAATTTTGGAATGAAAATTTATCCTTTGCATTGTGAAGTGTCCAACTAGGTTTTTAAGGTTTAGAAGTCTCCTCCTCAAACACCTTTCTATTTCCTCTAAATTTTATACTGCCTGGATCAAAATTATTAGTTAATTGTTTTTGTTCTCAAATTGGCATTTTTCTCATGGAAGCCTGTTAGTCATTTTATTTCCCAAGTGGATCCAGTTACAAGACACTGAGTTTCTGGCTGTACCATTTCCAGGGAACTTCTGGAAGCAATGTTATCTGACTTCTATCGCTGCTGCTTTCTTATGAGTACAAACTCTAAGTACTCCCAAATGCAAACCCAAGTGAAACTACTAAAAAGTGGTGATTACATGCATCATGACCTTACCTTTTAACAGTACCTTCCCTACTCCTTTTCTTCCTTTCTTGTTATAGCATCTTACCTCCCTCATCATTTGAAAAATACAAGGGAGCTAATCCTGCCAGGTACTGAATGCCTTTGATTCCTATTAAGATGGGGAGATTAAATCACACAGCAAATCTCCTGAACAGCTGCTGAAGTGACACAGAGGTCCTGTATATTTTGGCAAGTCAAGCATTGATGCAGCTGCGGTTGCACAGCTCGATTTCTGACAGACAAGTTTTCAGTTCAGGCAGATTTGAGAAACAGTGGCAATGATATCTTGCTTCGTTACACCTCTTCAGCTCCACCAATGACTGCAATCAGGACAATTTATGAGTGAAAAGATAAGGCCAAGAGCAGTGCTTTGGTTCTTCTTTCCTGCAGTGGAGTTTAGCAACCTCAAGGATTGAGCCTGCTGGCAATTTTTTTGTATTAATGAAAAAAAAGCAAACCAGCTCCACAGTATGTAAGATACGACATATTATTTTCTAATATTACAAAGTTTTTAGTTGTTACTTTTGATCCTTTAATTTTTATTTTAATTAATAACAATGTTTTAAGAAGTCTGTTTCCTTTTTCTTAAGCACTGTGGATTACAGCTGCCTTCTGTAGAGTGCTGCTAATCAGCAGCCCATGAGGAACTGTAAGAGGCAGCTTAGCAAAGGCAATCAAAATTCCTATAATCCAGGAAGTAGAAGGGAAAAGAACCCAAAACAAATACACTTAAGAAGCCACAGAGGCAATTAGAGAAGATGGCAATAAAAAGGCAACAATGATGAGTATCTGTATCACTGTCACTGTAGTAGGCTTAAATTTTCATCAGCTGTTCTGCTTTATTTTTAATTTTTTCAGCTAAACACTTTTGTGAATTCTCACTATATTAGAAAGATAGGACCTTCTGGAAGGTCATTTTCTTCTCAATTATTTTGCAAATAGACTGTTATGTAAAGTGGAATGTTAATTAAAAATAATTGAAAAGTATGTTTAATTCTCAGGAATTACAAAACTAAAAGAGAAAATAGGCTTTGCTTATTTTGGAAACTGAGGAGCCAAGCATTTGCCTCAGTTGCAGTAATGCAGTCAATTCTCACAATATAATAATGAATTATCATTTCAATGTTTCAGACACAGATCAACTGCCAAATATATATATTTCTTAATTGTATAATTTTACTGAGCAACATTCGCCACAGTCCTGAAAAAAAATTCAATACTGTCTATGCAGATAGTTGGTAGAAGTTAGGTGTAGATGAGTCCATGTTCATCCCTAGCCAGTGTAAAAAATCTTTTGTGGATATTGCCTTCTTACAACTACTGTTACCAATATTGATCTCAGCTAACCACTGCAGTACACTGAAATCAATAGAGCTACATTCCTTGGAGTCACCTAAAACTAGAGTTCTCCATTGTTAAATCAAGTCCATTGACTTGAAATAGCTTTATTTGCACTGGAATGTTAACATAACACAGAGATAGCACTTGAATGTTAACACAACACAGAGAAAAATAGGGGCATTCCCCCCTCATGACTCAGAAGCCTGCACAAAGCAATCTGGTGAGTTTGTGCTGAAAATAATAGAATCTAAAAGGAAAGAAGTAATTTCTTCTATCTATTTCCTTTTATACCCTAGAGAACAGAGGCTGTAGGAATGTATAGCCTACTATACATTCTGATTTAAGTGCAGAAGTATCATCATTAACCTGCACCAGCCCTGACTGTTTCTGGTTTTGGTGTAACTTGCTTGGCAGAGACGTGCTATTTTAATTAGGATGGCTTATACCCAGAAAGTATTTTGTAGACGAAGATCTAAAACATCCAGTGAGTGAGCATCCAACGATTATGTGTTGCCATGAAGATAGAAAATCAAGCATGACCACCATATGTCCTGTCTGTCTGCTCATTAGTGTAGATTAAATACTGCTGCTGTTTGTTGGATTTACCAGTAGTAAGGGCAGTTAAGGAATCATTGAAAAAAAAGTTTACTTGGGACTGGTTTAGCTGTTATTATTCTGTCTTTTATATTTTTGCGACTGAATCAAATTGCCAGATTAAAAAAGTGAGATAGACGTGCCTACTCATATGCCAGGAATTAACCTCATGTATTTACTTCTGACAAAGAAACAGAGACCTGAAAATGCAGTCTTTTGAACAGTTAGGGCTTAGCCTAAGATAGAGCTGAAGGACTACTGTTTATGCTATTTTATTTTATTAGCCCACACATATCTGCATCACATTTTTCATTCTTATGAATTTGCATGTATAAGCTGCTTGAACATATATATGCATATAATAAATACATACATGCAAACACATGCATAGATGTGTATAGCTATATGTATGCATTCATACAAAGGAAAATCTAGTGAGTTGCTGTGTGGCCGACTAAGAAATATTTTTGGTTGCTCCCCTCCTCAAATAGCAGTGTTCCATTTGTACTGCTGTGCAAAGATCCTTCCCCTCATATATTAATCCACCTTTATGTATATCTTTAATCCAAAAGGTTGTACAGAATATTGTACTGGAAATAATGCAGACTAGAGATATAGACCACAAAAGAAAAAACAACAACCACCACAAAACAAACAAACAAAAATCCACCACACCAAAAAGCCCTCAAAAAACCAAAATGGCCCTCTTGGTAAAACCAGCCTTCACAGATGAATGTCCTTTTTTTAATTGTCTGACTTGAGTGGCTCCTATATTGGGTGGCACATCATATATTGGGTGTATCAAATTTGGTTAATACCTTTGCAATGGATTCTTTAACGTTTCAAAGCCTAAAACCACAACTGCGTTCTTCTTGCACATTGTACGTAAAAGATGACAAAGTACCTCTGATTTCTTAGAATGGATTTCATTACAGTTTAAAGCAAGGTCCCTCTTTAAACAGAATGTTATTAAACAGGTCTGCTGGTTCAGACCAGTTTAACAGGAAAAAAAAACAAACAAACCCAAAACAACCAACTAATTTTTTATTTTTTTTTTAAAGGAAGAACAAATCATTGCTTTGTTACCATGTTCTTTCAGGCTGAATGCATTCCTCTACTCCTCTGTTCTAGTTCACTAATTTTCTCTTTTTAGGCTTTTTAGTTAGATCGTGGATATCAAGGCACATCCATCCACTGAGTCTTAAAAACATTCTCTGTCTTCCTGTTCTGGACTGATTTATGCCTCTCATTTGTACAAAAGACACCCACAACCATTAAAGGAAATGGGATCTCCTGATGCCAAAGTTGTCCTCAGCATAAGGATCAAGTCTCCAAGATGTCACTAAGCTACAAAATGTTAAACAAAATACAAAGTAATTTTAAATTCTAGATTGATAATGTTGAGATGTGGTATACTGATTGCTTCTTGCAAGTGATAAAACTTTGTTAACTTGTTTATTGGTAATTACCAAGTAGTTTGGATTACATCTGATGGGATAATGTTGTTTAGCTTTGTTATTTGTGTATTTATTTTAACCACAGGCATCAAAGTTATTCCACATCTGTTATCAAACTGAGAGGAAGACAGACCCTCTTCTATGCAGATAAACAGACAGGATTCTTATACTGCTGTCAAATATGTGTTGCTATTACAATAAAGTAACTCCTGCCCACCCAGCCAACGCGTCTCTCCACTGATTTAGGTTTTAGTTCGTTTTGCATACTATCAGTAGTGGTTTAGCATTCAGTTATACTAAGTGCATAAGAAGAAAGTGAAGGAGTTGTTTTGCAGTATTTTGCATCTTTGTATCAACTTGTTTATCTTTGGATTATAGGAGAAGGCACATGTCTGAAAAATATTAGAATGTATTATCTTTACATCTGAAATCCAAAAAGAAAACAGTGTACCAACAGCAGGTTCTTAAATACAGTACCAGATGTTCAGAAAAAAAATACCAAATTACAATTTATGAAACAAACACATAAAGGTCAAAACACACTGTGCATTTCTGGCAGAAAAATACTGGTTTAGCAATTACTCTGGCTTTAATTTTCAAACTTCTGACTGAACTGAAGATGATATTACCACATCAAAAGACTCCTACAGGGTTTTCTTCATATTGTGCAGAAATATTTTTAAAAAAAGAACACTAAACAGCCACATATAGTTCTGTATTGGTTTGACCCTGCAAAGTAGAGCATCTCCATTTTACCAAGAATTCACAAAAATTTGGGACCCTCCATGTCTTTTGGGTTCATCTTCCATTTAAATATTCTACAAAAACACCACCACCATTCCCCCCTCAAAAAAAAAAAACCAACAAAACAACCCCAAAACAAAAAACCCCAAGAAAAACAAACAAACAAAACCAACAGCAACAAAACCAACCATATTTAAACGCTTGTAAACAGTTACAAAAAATCACAACATTGGTTTTGGGTTATTTTTTCCACTTACCTGCATTTGTAAAAGGATGTAAGTCATATAAAATCTGTGGTTGCTTATGTTTATAGAAGCACAATGGATGGATAAGATTACGAGGTTTAATTTTTAGCAGCAGTGCATCTATACTAGTTTTGATATCAAGAGAGCTTGTTCAGAGAGTCCTAAGGCAACCTAAGTACTTTACAAATAAAATATATACTATTGCCCTAAACTACATACAAAAATCACAAAATGCTTTAAAAATGTCAGTAAAATAAACACTATGTATCTTCTCCAGATTTAATGACTAGGGCTCTGAGCATGTATGAATAAATGATAAAAATTCTCAGCCCTTCCTCAAGTGATCTCTAATGTTCAGGAGCAGTTGAGCTTGTTTGTTTATTCTCTGTTTTTCATTTTAATACATGTAAGTGGTAAAGCTTGGAACAGGACACCTGACAATAACAATTTCTATATTTTTAGCAAGTTTTAATTTTATGGACTATTTTTTAAATTCTCCAACTTCTAGAACATTCACATTAATGGAGGAGGTGATTCTAGCTATGATCATCTAATACGGTTTTGTAATAGATCCTCATTTTCAGTTTTTTACCTCTTTACCAAACTGAAACAATTTGACTGATATTTTTAATCACTAAATTGGACTAGATTTTTTGAAAATTAAAGCATAAATTAAAATAGTTTACATATTTATCCCACTGTGATATCTTCTTAAATTATATTTAATAATACATTAAAAAAAAAAAGTCAAGAATTTCTGGTCTGTTGCAGAAAAACTTGTAACTTGCCAAGAAGGACTTCTTGCTAATGTTTTGTCTTTTAGCTTCCTTGTGAAACCTTGACAGCTTCTGAGCTATGACAAAATCCCATTATATCTAGTGAGCTAGGTGGTGATAGCTAAATCAATTATAGTTTTGAATTACACACAGGCTGAACAGAAGACCATAATAAACGTTGTACTACATTGCAAAATTGTCCATCTAACCCTGTGTCCCATTTTCTCACAGTGACCACTATTAATTAAAGTGGTTGTTTGCAGCACCAGGAAGGTATAGCTTGATAGGTTAAAGGAACAATTGAAAGCATGGCCTACTTTTTGTTTCCTGTCCTTTGTGTGATCAATTTGCTTTCAAGATTTTTGTTGTTGCTGCTGCTTAATCAGATTATATGTTGGAAGCTTCTACACAAATTTACTAAAAGATTGGCATTTTAGTTGTTTATCTACTCATTAATCAATTTTTTTAATTAAATAAAAAAGGACACATTCATCTCATAAGCAGCAGCTGGAATCTCCTAGCAACAACAATGCTATTAAGATGTAATTTCTTCTTTTTCTTTTTTTATTTTTTTTATTACTATTTTAAATATCCTTGGCTCTTTAGAGTGTCTGAATTTAAGTGTTGTTTTGTCATAAGACTGAGATCTTAAAAGAGGTTGATATCATTGATGTCAACAAGATAATGCTAACTTATAAAATAGATGATATTCAAAATGTTCGCAAAGTAGTGTATGGAAGAAAATATTCCTAAGTATTCACAGAATAATCACAAATTCAAGGAGTTTTTGTAATAATTAGGAAAATTGCTTCCCAAGCATAATTTTTTTATGAGTCAAGATTCAGAACAATAAAGCTACTGATACACATAATGTAATCAATAAAATCCAGTTTTATGACAGTCATCAACATAATACTCTTTTGCTTCACCCCTCATTTCTCTCTGATATGTTGGTAGAGATGTAAAAGAAAAAATAACTAAACAGCCCTCTGCAATATTGAAAGGTAAGAAATAACAATGTAACATTCCTCTTGTATATTTATACTTTCAAATGAAATTTTGAAAACACAACTTGATGACTTTTCATCTGTTTGTTCTGCCTCCAAAAATAATTTCCTATTTTTTTATTGTGTATATGACTACACCTAGATGACAACTTTACTTTCAGCTATTCTTGAAATACACTAACAAACATTTCAACTGTTCATTCTGCTCAAAAAATAAATGAACAAGCAGACTTAAAAAAACCCCAAGTCTATATTTTGTCAATGGAATATTATTTCTTACAAGCATTGCCTTGATGTCAGAGTTAATTCCTTGAATTGAATTAGCCACATCTAAAATTAGTCATCTAAAAGTGTTAGTTTTAGTACAAATTAATGTGAACAGTTTAAGAGTCTTTGTGATAAAGTGTCACAAATAAAGCTTTACCAACAAAATCTATTCTGCTTGTTTTGTACATATTTTAGTACAAACTGAATGGTAAATTTCTCTCCACTGACTGTAAGGATGCCTATGTGGGTATCTTGGACTAGATGCTAAAAGCTAAAGCTATCACCAGACTGCTGAAGTGTTCCATCATAGATTTCTTCCATTTCGTTTTTAAAAGTTGGTTTTAAAAGCATCAAAATATTTTATTTAAATGATTTAAATATTTAATTAAAACAAAAATATTTTGTAATCACTTCCCACTTTCCTCTGAAAAAAACCCAAACAAACCCAGAAACAATATTTATTAAGAATAAAACCAAAGAAAATGGTTTATTAAAAGATTTTTTATATGTAAATTTTTCAGCAGTGACCTAAAAATAATAAAATCAGTTGTTCAGAGAAATGTACCTCTACCCTTTAATGTCCTTAGATTTTGGGAAATATACCATACAAAGGAGTAACCTGAATCCTCAAAGTTACACTTCCAAATGATCTCTGTTTTGCTTTGGTTTGGTTTTACTTTCCCTTAGTCGACCTTCCACGGTTAGAGTGAAAGTGTGCAAGTTATTGAGTCTGTCGTCAATAACTTGAACTTTCATGATGAGTGTTACAGGGAAGGAAAAAAAAGAACAGTGTCATAGAGAAGTGGGTCCTTCAGCACCAACCCTGTGTGACCTCCTACAGATATTTCCCGTTCTGTGCCCTTAAAGTCCTTCAGCAATCTGTTACACACCCACTGAGAGGACAGCGCTACTACATTTCTGTGATGTTACTCACAACCAGGTGCAATAAGAATAAAAAACTATAGAGCTCCTACTGATGGAGGACTATGTCTGGACCAGGGTATGGTCTGTGCTGCCTTCACAGGAGAATTAGGCCACTTTATTTCTCTGGGTCCAGGAATGAGAGGAATATAATTTTAAACAGATTCATCAGATCTCTGGTATCATGAACCTCTCCTCATGATGCACAGCATAGCAGGTTTATAATGTCTGTCAATCCATCTGAGGCTCACTAGTGTGGTTCTGCAGTGCACCAAACAAATTGCGTGTTCAAGAGCCAACCACATGAATCCAAGATCACATACATCCTAAAGGATCATATAAAGCAGACCTGTTCTACAGCTAATCAGTTGGTTTTTTCCTAGTTATAAATGCTAAAATATGGCAGAAAAGCCCTTGTACACAACATAAGCAGGGAACTTCCATCCAAAGGAGAGAGTACAAGCCTACTTAAGAAATGCTGACGTGATTCTTATGCCAAGTATTAAAAGCAAATCTGGAATAAACTATTTTCACGTAAATTCTGTAAAAGTTATGACGCATTTATGAACATTAAATATCTATGTAGCTTATGAAGTAAATATTTATGTTGCTTAAATAAAAGTCCTGCTGACAAAACAGAGGCCTGTTGCACCCATAAAATTGAAACAGATTGAGGAGGGCATATTTGGTATTTGTTTGCCTGGAATGTAAGCATAAGCATGCTAAAATGACTAAACAGAAACATTTTAACTATTTGTGAGATTGCACATTTTGTGATGCTACCAATGGCATAATCAGCAACAATGTCTGAGCACTCACGCACAGATAACTGTAAAGGTAACATGTAACTGCAAAAGGCAAAAGGAGACTTTTGTGATGTAATTGCACAAAAAGGGTACAGCGAAAGCCGTGTACAAGGCATAAACTCTGCAAGACATGAACAGTGGATGTAGAATAGTCAGGAAACTTGCCTGTGAAAATGAGAAAGTCCTGCTCCTGGAAATAATTGGGAGCAGATGATATTCACCATTTTTTTTTTTTTTTTTTTTTTTTTTGTGGAGTTTATGAGGATTGTAAAAATACCATGGATACCTGAGAAAGAAGAGGAAGAAAGATGACTCTCGATTTTAGCCCCAGCTTACTTCATCAAAGAGATTTCAAAACTGATTCTCAAACCTGACT
>NW_009931489.1:0-8683 GCF_000696875.1 Nestor notabilis | reverse complement strand
CCTGCTGACTACATGGCATCAGGTCTTTCTTGTTCAATACACACAGCTAACGAAGATGGTTATTAAAAACAATTGGAATGTGCAGTAATTATAAATAATAATGTGTAAGAAGTTACTGCCAGAAAATATGTGTTGCTAATGAATTCCAGTCCAGTAAAACACTACTTTGATGCTGGCCTGATTTCTGTACTTTAATTATTCCCATCACAGTTGCATCCAACTCCTGATAAATACATACATCTGTACACACACACATATATGCAGTTGCAAGACTCTCACGTGAAATTGCATTTTATATTCTGTGTATTTTACATAATAATTTTGAGATAAAAAGGTCCAGAATCATCCAAGCCAGGCTTTCATGGGAGCTGAATCCTGGACTTCAGTATATACATCCTCTCTAGGTATAGTGATCATTCCTTAGCCACCTCAGCAGCAATCCTGATTTGATCCTTTCATCAACTCAGGAAGGACAGAATTGTTTGTGGACTGCAATATGAACTGGATCAATAAAATTATCTTGTTTAAATAAAAAGCCTCAAGAAGTTAAAATTAAGGGCTGGATGCTAGTGAAGGCTGTAAGGGATTTCTCAGATCAGCTTTGCCAAATGAGGAAAAATAGCAAACTACATCCTAAGACACCACTGCAGTACTCTAGCTTTGCATCAGAACAATACATCTGAAATCATTTGGGATGCTCTGATGTAAAAGCCAGTAGTACAAAGATTAATCGGGTCACCAACCTCTTCTTTATGTCTCTAAAATGTTATTTAATTGAAACTAAAATACTACGTGGGATTGGTCCCAGGGTATGGTTTCTAGGCACTGCATAAATAGGAAGAAGGTATTATTTTATTGTTAATAATCTTTCATTTATTCAGTCTTCCCACAGTGCTGATGCCCAGCAATTCTCCTTTTAATGTGCAGACACCACTGGATTCTCTTAATGGTTAATCTCAGAAAATTTTTCAGATATTTTCTATCAGAAAATTCCAATTCAAGTTAGTCAAAGGAAAGGGAAAAATAATTTTGACAAAATACAGTTTTTGGGGAAAAACCCCCAAACTTGAACCATTAAGGAAGACAATGAAAGTTATCAAATTCTGATTTCCTGGTATTCTGATTTTCTATTTCAAAATATTATTTGTTTTATATTAGAAAACAAAAAATAACAAAACCAGAACAAAACATTTCACATTTTAATAAACTCAAATGCTTTGTTTCTGGTTTATATTTTTTACTACACTGATAATCATTGATTTTGTTTGCATCTTTATCTGGTTAGTTGTTTTTGTTTTCATTTTGTTTTATAGCAGAAAAAAAAGGAACTGATACACTTCTTCACAGTTCTTATGCTTAAACTGGGGGTTTTGCTGGGTTTGGTTTGGTTTTTTTTTTCTGAAATACTTCTTATTTCAAATGGTTTTTGAAGTCTGAAGTCTGTGTCAGGAAAAGACTGAGGAAAGAAGACATCCTTTTTCCCCAGAAAAAATAATTCAATTACAGTGAATTAAGATGTGAATTAATAAGAAAACCGAGGCTTACTATTACTGTCACACTACAAAACTACATTAGGCCTCCAGAAAGAAAATGACTGGCATATGAAACCTTTGATGCATAAAATCAAGTCTGAATCAGGAGGAGAAGAAGTCAGGAAGCCTTTAGCTTTTTTTTTGCAACAGGCTTATTTCTATAAATCAGTAGTTTTGCATCTCTGAAATACTGGGTAGAAGGCAGGGCTGGGCCTTCTGAGACTTGGGTCTATTTCTAGCACTATCAACGGCTTGATATGTGACCTTCCCAAGGTCAGTGCTCCTGTTTTCTGATCTTTTGAGCAAATAAAATTATATTGTATTCCATTGTAAAAGTCTCTGAGATGCCTTGGTAAAAAGAGGAAGAACTAGGTATTCCTCTTACATAAGATTTGGCTTTTTGCCTTGTACCCCTGAGTAATGATGATAATTACCTTAGTCACCATGTTTCTTCATCACATTTCAAAGCACCTTTGGCCTGTATAATTCCTTCCATTTCCTCACACTAGGAAATTGAGGCATGGGAAAGAGAAATGGTTTTCCCAGAGTCATGTCAGCAAACTATTGGTGGATGCAGGTCTTTGCCTCGGTGGTGTGTTCTACACTCTGAGCAGCATTTCCCTCTCCAATATTAAACAATGGAAATACGTTATAGTTACAGAAAGCAGAGACATAAACTTACCTACTTTTGTCCATTTAAATGATCCTTATATTGGTCTGAGACTGTGGCATGAAAAGGGATAAGAAGATAATTAATTATTGAAAACACTTTATATATCTATTATTCAAGCTGATGTGGTTCTTCACAAGTGATGTGATTGCTTATTTGTGTAAGCAATGAACTGAAAGTTTGAACACTTTTTTCTTTTTTTTTTTTTTTTGAGAAAGATGTTTTTAATGCCTTGTGTCTTAATTATACTGTGATTTTTGTTCCATGAGTTAACTCATGTTCTTCCTGTCTCTACACATAATTTTTCATGAGAGGATGAAAGAAATTTTTAACTGATTTGAATTCTATGAAAGCACTTTACAAAACTACCCCAGTCAGTTAAATATGTTGCAGAGTGAACAGCTATTTCAACCTTCTGCTTGTTTGCAGGTAGAAAATGGACATGTTTCAGGAATGAATGAAATAAGCAATCAAACAAGAAAAAGCTCACATTACTAAAAGTGCACTATTATATTGTGTATTGATCACACTACATGAAAGTCAATCCTTGTAGGATGTTGAGAATTACTCTAATAAGTACTTAAAACAATAATGCTGGAATTTGTTAAAAAAAAGGTGCTGAGGTTAGAATATGGCGCAAATGTTATCACTTCTTAAGGGCTTTAACATTATACTACTACTTTTCCTGCTACAGCTGATGAAAAGAACAAATATTTCTGACGGCTCCAAGCTAATATTTTTTTCCCCAGCCTAAATGTATGTCTTTAATCACAAAGGAATAAATAAATAAATAAATAAATTCTGTGTACTTCAGTGCTGCAATGCTGAACACTGCAATGCCAAACTTGAGACGCAGAAGCCTGGAGTGAAATCCCAGTCCACAAGTCAGGCAACCAACCATCTCACATACTGCACTGGGGAAGGCAGAAATCAGCCCCTCACATCAGGATAGAGAGCATTGAAGATGCTGCTTGGAGGACATTTCAGTGAAATGCTGCATTGGAATCTCAGTTCACATTCTAGGGTCAGGGCTGCAGCAAAACCATCTTCCCCCATCTGGGCTCCAAAACTTCATATCCTTCTCTGCAAACTGATAACCCACGTCTGTTGCATCAAACTTTTAAAGTAAGTGTATGTATGAGTGTGTGTGTTTTGGAATGAGAGGAGTAAAAGGAGGTGGGTGACTCAGCTCCCTATATCTCTCCTTCTCACCAACAGCACAGTGGGCAGAATATACTTTCCTGGTGGAGACACGGGGTCAATTCACTGCTAAGTTAGAAGGGGCTTTAGTCTGTTCCTACTGTACCCTTTTCATTTGAAAACAGGTCACTCACAGGCCACTCACAGAAGACTATGCTGGAGACTATAGGCTGTAGGGAATAGGGTAGGAATGGATGAAGGTGGGGGAACAAAAGAAAAAAAACAAAAAAAAACCCCAAGGAAAGTAAGATAGAATACAAATGGCTCTGTGAATTCAGTCCTTCACCAAACAGCTGTTCTGGATACTCTTCCCAGTAAGGTCAGCAGGTCTGGGGTTCAGACCTGTCCTAAGAACTGCTCAGGTTTTCTAATTATTTTAATGCAAGCAATCACAGTGAAAACTGGGTCAGAAACTCTGATCAATATATATAGTTTAAATGAGAAATTCTGGTCAGGATCTTGGCCTGACCTACTCGCTAAATACACCTCTTGCTTCCACATCATCAGGATTTCTAAGTGAAATGACTACATGGCTTTTATGGCAAACTATACACAGGCTGGATACAGAATCTGTCTACCACTGTGACTCCTATTCATTTTTCTGACTCCTACTGTTTGAAGCCTGCAAGACCTATGCAGGCCAGTGTTTCCAACACAAAATTATTGAAAGGTTTGATAAATATGTATACTAAAGAATAATGTCTATAGGTTTTGCTACCAGCTCCATAGTCTTGACATCCAATGTGTGAAGTCTATTAGGTCAAGCTTAGTCTCATATGAAAGCACAATGCAAGCAAGTCTTCCAAGGGCTCTGCACACCCTGGTGGGTGCTGTAACTCGTTCTCCTCCGATGCCTTTCTCTGGTTCAACAGATCTCAGAATTATTTTTCTTGTAAAGTAGAACAGCTGCAGCAAGAAGACTGGTAGCCTGGTAGTTGAGGGTATGAGCCAAGAAAGAGGAACATGTGGGCTGACTCTTACACTGCAAAAGATAGAGATTTTTTATTTTCTCATCCTGAGCCAGTCTCCTACTCACTAGATAGAAGTAGGCAAACCACTTCTCTAACTTTCTTTTCTTTCTTTTTTTTTTTTTTTTTAATCATCATCATCCGCCACTGTATCATTTTACGAAGTTCCATCTGGTGAATATATCACAGGGAGAACTGGAACATGCTCACACGTCACTGCCCTCAGGAAAATAAGGAAGAAAAATACCTAGTTTCTGAAATCTTGTTAGGCCTAAATGCAATTTAGGTACACATCCAGTAGTTCTGTAAACACTGGCCTGTGAAACATGTTGAGATAGAAAATTCTGGGACAAGATACTTTTATTAGTTTTATCCTGTCCCACCCTTACTTAAAAGGTTTTAAACTGAACTGGTTTAAAATTACATTGGGGAGCTTAGTTTCTGCAGGAGTTGCACCAACATACGGAGACACCTATGCACACACAAAGCCTGAATAAAGCTATAATTTCAAACTAAATAATGATCATAAAACTTTTGTATTTGCTGGGTCCATCATAATTTGTAGTGCACACATGTACAGAGATGTTTATATACATACGTATATATATGCGTGTGTGTATTCACACACAGCATGATGTCTACAGTGTAGGATGTCTTTATTGTGATTATACCTCCCACAGAAATAATGAAGCCAATTTTACAGAACGCAGCACAAGTATTGAAAGCAGGGTATCTACAGTAACAAATCTGTGTTCTGCAGAAACTTTGCAGATGCTCTGAGTTCTGCTTTGCAAGTTCTACAATGTTAGATGAGGTAACTAGCTCTTTAACATGTTCTGATATAGCACAAATAAACGCTTAACCAGTGTGACTTACATAGTCATGGCAACAGAAGGATGAGAGGTTACCAACTGGGAAAATGTAAAAGTATCCCAATACCGTTTCCTATTTCAAGTCATTTTCCATCTCAGGAGTAAAAATGTTCCCGTTCAAAAGGCAATTGTGATACCCAAGACATTTGGCTTGTGCTTGGTTAAATATGGGACTTTACATGCAGAAGAAAGGTATAAATAGGAAGCTCATTGTTTTAGGCTTTTGGAAGTTGCAGAGGCAAACACAAGGAAAAGACATCAGATAAGGAAAGAAGTCAAGGAAAATAGACTTGGGTGCTCTTTCCCCTATCTGATTTTCTGGATAATTGGGAGGGGATAATGTGAGCTCTGGTTATTCAGCCTGTGTATGGATTGTGAACTGGGATGCATATGCTGGATTTTAGAAGACCCACATTCGTTGGCATTTCAGTGCTGCATGGTCTCTCATTGTACCACATTCTATAGGTAAAAGAGTAAAATATTTCAGCCAGACAGATCCTCATCAACCTGACCTAAATGAGGTTGGATCAGCACTTGGAGGCAGACTTCTTTTCCTAAGGTGCACATTTCCAAATATAATTCAAGAAGATGAGGAAATCTAGGATTATGACAGTAAGTAATGATAGATTAATTTCCTGGTCCTGACACACCTTTCGTGTGTAATTTGACTTACAGAACCCAAACTTCAGATACCAGATCTAAAATGTATCATGCCTCTTTACTTCCTGACTTGCCTTCTAGATGCAAACCTTTTCATGGCAGATGGTCTCTCAATACATATATCATATATATGACACATGAATCTCTCTATGTAGTTCCAAAGTATACAGCTGAAAACACAACAGGTTCCTTACCTAAATACTCTTTTGGAAATTACAAAGCACCCATGAACACTCTTACGTCTTTTGGAAGATTTTTTAACTCTCTTTTTTTTGTTCTTTTTTTTAATTGTTTGAGGATTTTGGTGTTTTTTTGGTGGTTTTTTTTTTTTTTTTTGGGGGGGGGGTGTTAGGGTTTTTTGGGGGTTTTTTTGTTTGTTTTTTCTCCACTTTGAAATTCTAGGACCCCAGATGGCTTATGCTAAGTTCCCATCTCTCAGCAGATGCCTTGGAAGAAGCAGGCAATTTGTCCTTCATGCTTTGACAACAGGTCATTGTCTCCTTCCTCTTACTTGTTTTGTATTTATTTATTTATTATCTTGTTAATGTTCAGGTATCTGGTTGCATTTTGATTCTTTTTACAGTCCCTGATCAATTTTAATAACATGAAGGTAAAGATGCTCAGAAGCATTATTCTATGTTGGGAGGAGAACAAGCTTTTTAGTCCTGCCCCACATCCAGCTTAGTTTCATCAGACTGCAGATTTTCAGCCTTTCCTCCCCCAAGATTTTACTCATGGTGATCTAGTCGCTGCTGCTGACACGGGGTAAGTCCCCTACCCCAACTCCCACCGCAACCCTTTCCCCTTCCCCTGATTCTCCTGTCTCCCTCCACAGAGTTTCCTGGGGGCTTCCCTGCCTCTGCCTCCCCGTGCACTTCGAGACTGCTATTTTTGATCTATTTTCCAGCCAGCCTGGCACCGCCCCCGCCCACTCCCCCCACGGCCCCGACATCACTGAGACAAAGTCAAAGAAACCATCAGGAGAAATTAATTAATGCGCCTCAACGTGGCGCCAAGTTTCCTTCCCTCTTTTTTTTCCTAATGAAACCACTAATATATTTCTTGTGGTGCTTTCTGTCTCAGTGGCATTTTATCTCTTCTGGTGCGTTTGTAATTTATTGGGCAGGCTTTCTCGGGGCCAAGATTTCTCTCTTTTTGTCTGTTTTCTTTCCTCCTCCCGTCCCATTTCCTCCCTCCCCACTCCTTTCGTAGTCCCCGTGCACCGTAACCAACTGAAAGGCCAAATCTTCATCATGGGGACCCGAAATGGCCACGGTAACTGTTGCAACTTGTCTGTGGTCTAATTACATTAATTTGATAAGATCATCGTCAGCAGGATGTCTAATTTACTTGCAAGCTGCAGCCAGGGAAAAGCGTTGACCAAATTAGCATGCCGCCGGGACCAGGGGATGCAGGCTCCATATGGCTCCCTGGCTTTCCGTATAAATAACCGTCCTCCAGCCCACTCCCGCGGTTACGTACCCCCGCTACCAGTATGCCGCAAAGTTCACCAGCGGCGCCGGACGGGAGAAGTGCAGTCCTGGGATGCAGGAGGCACCCGGCGGCCAGGCTGCCTCTCCCGACCCCTCCTCCTCTTCCTCCTCCTCCTACTCCTCCTCTTTCTCTCTGTCCTCCTCCTCTTCCATCTCCTCCTCCTCAGCACGATTTGACAAGGCAGGGGGAAACGTGGGTTTTCACTTGCACCACCAGAGGTGCAACTGGTTCTTCACATCTGAACCCCGTCCAAATGATGCAGAAACTTTTGTATGCTTGGCTCCTTTCTTTAAGGCCAGGCAACGATTTTTCCGCTGTGTAATTTCTTTTGTCAGAAGGGCGGGGGCTGGAAAGGGCGTCTGAAGAGGGGGGAGAGGGTCGAGGGAAACAGGCGTCGTATTTCCACACAGAGGATATTAGAAGCATCCCTAGAGAAAGATCTATGCATGTACGTAAGTGCAGCAGTAGATTTTTATATATAGATAAGAATGTCAAGATGCACAATTGCCAGTTTCAGCCCTCTCCTCTCATCCTTAAGGGAGACACTATACTCTGTGGGAACAGGTAGTGTGAATTGCTAACAGTGCTGCAATCCTCTCCTCCCTACCCCCTCCTTCTCTGTGATCATCTAAATTATAAATATATATAAAGAGGATGCAATAATCCACGTGTGCGCACGTACTGTTCAGCATTGCACAGAGAACGCCAGCAAGAGATCAAATCCAGCATGAAACACTTAGACTGCAGGGGAAGGCGAAATGCATTTAAAGCAACGATAAAAATGGCGTGCAGAATAATTACCTCAAATTTTCATTCGCTTGACACCCTGACACTAATTCTGTTGCAGCCATTGGGAAATATAGTGAGGCAAACGCACCTTCCTTGCCTGCTGGTGCAGGTGTGAGTGTGTGTGAATGGGGACAATAAGACATTGGCCGGGAAGAGGGGAATGCTAAACTTTCTGTCTTAAGAGAAAAGAAATAAATTAAATAATCCATTTAGGAGAAAGCATCTAAATAGATCGACAGCTTTTAATGTCAACGTTTTTAACGTTTGCCCTGTACGTGGATTGATTTTTTTTTTCTCCAGCATTCCCTCAGCAGATGGATTTTTGCCACTGCAGTTCAGCAGAGGGTGTCAGATCTTTCAGTGTGCACCAGGTTGAAACGGGCAGAGCCTCTTAGCAACTCTCCCTCTGCGTGCATGTGAGCGTGTGCGAGCGTGCGACTCGGCAGCAGCGGAAGAAAGAGGAAAGAAGAGCGAGAGAGCGAACGAGCGAGCGAGGAG
>NW_009931488.1:25439-90371 GCF_000696875.1 Nestor notabilis | reverse complement strand
AACCCCCCGCCGTCGGGGCGCATTGTCCGCGGCCCCCTTTTCACAACGGGGGAAAAGGTAATTGACAGCCCCATTGTCTGCCCCGGCCCCCCGCGGCTTTAAAACACTCCGGGGCCCCAGTCACACGTTGTCAATAAGAGCTGTCGGAGGTGACGAGTGAAGAAGGGCTGTTCAGGAAACAGTTTGAGCCCTTCAAGTGGACAGGCCTCAGTGACTTCTCCGGCACTCAGGCTGCCACAGGCAGCCCCTTCAAAAATAACCTTAAAGCAATAAATCAAACATGTTTCCTGCACTATACAAGGAACAGCTGGTTATTTTTCCTCACTTCCCTCCTTCCCCCTCTCCCAACTCCCCCAGATCCCCTCCCTCCTTTTTTTTTTTTTTTTTTTTTTTTTTTTGTAAGACTAAAAATTATTTAAGCACAGGAAATGGAGCATGTCAAAGTTTGGCAAAGCAGTTTGGTTGATTTAGCAGTTACAACACTTTTTTCTCTATTAGCCAATCTTCAGGCTTTGACTTTTTATCTCCCCTTTTCCACTGGTTTCTGCATGTGCTCTGAGAGCTAGGATAACTCATTCCTGGTCTTGTGCACAGCAAGGGAAGCGTTTAGCAAAGTTTGCAAGGAGAAGCTGTTTGCTGTGATTCTCCTCTGTCATGGGAACTCCGGATCCTGGAGCTCAAAAAGATGTCTTGGGCTTAGTCAGTGTGTTTATTTAGGAACAAAACCCCTGCACCTGAGAATTACTGAAATGCCTTGCCATAGGCAAGTCTGGACGCCTGTGCCGTACTGAGTGTTTTACATGCGCAGCACTCGTTGCTCTTCTCTATCCTGTGCAGACAATGTTGATGTATCATCACACATGACACATCATATATGATGTGTGTTCATAATGATAGGTAGGATGTACTAGATTTTAAACACAATTACAGGGTTTTCTCCAAAGCCCTCTGCAACCTTAGGCTCTGTTGCTGCAGCTGGATATGCGCGGGCCAACACTTGTGTTTGCACTGAGCTCCTTTAGGAGCCCACCTGCCTGGATCTGATTTCAGCCTTAGAGCTGTCATTTCCTGCCATCACATGAGGTAGGTAGTGTATGCTAACTAAACCAGCTTCCAATCTGTTAGACTCAGTGTTGTGCCCAATTCTGCTAATACGTTCAGTGTTTGGCGCTGATGATACACTTAGGAAATAAAAGGCAGGGGTCAAATATTCTTTGCAATGTTCTGCAATTGTCCCTGCACTGTGACAGAAACATTGTATTCCAGCCAGAAATGTAACTCTTTAAAAAAAAAAAATACCCAAGACCCTGACAGTAAAACCAGAGACTGAATTAAAGAGAAAACTTAAACTTTTCTGCAGGTTTGGGCTCTGTGAGTTAAAAAAGAAAGAGGTAGCTAATCTCCAGCAATATTAAATTCTTCTTACTCACATAAGACAGGATATGTGTTCTTATTTCTTTATCAGGCCACCTACTAACAAGATTTAAAGAACATCACTGTTCACTTCAGGGTGTTCAGGGGGTGTTTCAGTGAAATGAATTGTAATTAGAAAGGAGATGTTTGGCAGCAAGTTTAGGTCTGTGTTTTATAGGTGCAGCACAGCTTACTCCGTTGCGCTAACCTAACCATTCTGGCAGCTCTATACTCATGGTCAGCCCATGGGAAGGAAGATTTGTATATTTTTATTATTTTTGGAGTATTATTATTGTCTGTCTTTCCAACATGATACGTTTATACGTCTGTTAAGATAATTTCATCTTTGTGCATCTAGTTCCAGTCTACCTATCCACCGCACATTTCTGCTGTATTTTAAAGACTGAGGTACCACAAACTTGCTAAATGTCTGAGACTAGTTTACAGGCAATTTTAACCAAAACTTACAGCATGCTATAAGACATGGCCTTCCTGAATGCCTTTTGAAATCTTATAGGAGTTCAAGCTGTTCAAAACCTCAGACCAGATGCTTTGGTAGGATCCAGTCTTTAGATTGCAAATTACTTCAGGCCAGAATCTCCTTCCTGTTTGGCAACTTCCTAGAACACTTTTGCAGCAGGATAAATAAACAGTTTATTATATTGAGGAGGAGATACTCAGCTGGGGTGATTTACCATTGCTAACTTCCATCCTCTTAGAATCCAGCTCCACGTGGAAGTCAGGGCTTACCCATATCCTGCAGTGGTTTCACACTTTTGGAATCCATGATGGGAAGATTTCACTGGACCTGTTTCTCTTACACTTCTTTGCTCTGATCAAGAATTACATATTCTCATTTGTCACATTACACCAACTAATGCTGATCCAAGGTCTGCTTACATAGCGTGCATAGCAGTATTTTGCTGTTAAATTGAGCAGCATTTTAGAACCTGCCAGCCTGGGTGCTTTGGGGTGTGCCATTTGTGCTGGGGAGAAGTATAAAAATGCACGGTTAACAAGTTTGCTGTTGCCTTTGCCCAGCAATGCAAAATGACTGTTTAGACACTATTAGATCAGGGGGAAATTGGAAAAAAAAAAAAAGCAACTAAAACCCAGAAAACCCCCAAAACCAACCAAACAAAACAAAAAACAATCCCACATACAAAACCAATAATAATTACAAAAACTCTGCTATTCACTGACCTACATGGAAAAAAGCACTTGAAAAGCCATTAGGAAATATGTACAGTTATTCCCCAGCAGAGCTGAATCCTTCACTTCTCAATTCTTTACAGATTTTTGGAGAGGAAGAAGAAAAAACCCAATATTTTGGAACATCCTTGGCAAAGAAAGCCAGTGTCAGTACTTTCCTGACAACCTTTCCCTCCTTAGCTAAGCTCATTTTTAATGGGGGACAAGAAACAAGTGTGACAAATATTTATTTTCCAATATACAAACAAATGGGTCTGTGAGCTAAGGCTGTGAATCCTGCTGTCTGAAAAGAGTGACAGCAAGATGGCAGGAGGGCTGACATCATGTGCTGAAAGAAGAGTGACAGGAAGGCTGACAGAGAAGCTTAACTGGACAGTCAAGTGTGAAGAAAGGGCAGCTGGACTGGTGTCTGTAGATGAGAACAAAGGAGAAAAAAGGGCCAAGAACTAGTAACTGTCTGAATAGGAGGATCCATTTTATTTATTTATATTAATCTATTTATTTATTTATTTTATTTATTTATTGCCTGGAAAATCCATGCCTCTGGATTGCAGTGAGTAAAGCATTCGTGCTTTTACATTGCCTTTGCCTCAGTCTTGCAACTACACTCCCTTAACATTCGTTGTGAAATCTAGACTCTATTCAAGTCAACAGGAATTTTGCCATCAAGTTTAGTGTGGCCAGGACTTTACTCAATAACTCCAGCAGTGTCAGCAATGTTGTATTTGCATAGACCAAGGCTAGATCTGGCCACAGGAAGGGAACATTTCCCACATTTCCTCCCACCCTTTCTTTCCAAAAGAAAGATGTAAGAGACTGTTGAAGGATAGTTAATGGTCATTAGTCAGATCTATGTAAGCAGTGAGAACTTGCAGGAAAAGCACTCATTCTGCAAGGTATAGGCCAAACACAGCCTGCATGCTCAATTTATCCAGCCTTCAGTCTTCTCTCAGCAGTCCTCTGCAGGGGTAGGTTGGGAATGAACTGCATAGCACACTCATGGTTTCTGGGAAACGTTGTTCTACTTTGCATGCCAGTCCAACGGACCTCCATGTGCACCCTAGCTCCTGCTATGTGAGTTGTAAGGGCTGGGATATAAAGCTCTTTCTGACTCTTAGATGGAGCTATGTTGCTCAGCCAGCCAGAAAAATGTGGGTACTACTGATTTAGATCATGGCAGAATTTTCTTTAGAGATTCTTGTCAGTGTTTTCACCATTCAACCAGGAAGAAGTTGAGCTGCCAAATGAATTGAGGGTGAAACCTGTTTCTGAACATATCTCTGGGTTCAGTAGCACATAAATGTAACAGATGAAATTCTGAATCTTTTGAAGTCTATAGGAAAACTACCCTTGACTTTGATGAGGTCTGAATTTCATCTTTTTCCCATCACCTCCTTCTTCCCCCTTCACTTTATTCACATCATAAAATAAAAATTGGGGCCCATGTGTATTTTTGTATAGTTGTTTAGCTTCCTTTGAGCCCTGCACTAGCATACAGGCTACATTTGTATGTACAAAAGCCAACTATACATATGCAATTGCAGTAACTGTGCATGAGAAGATCCTCTACAACCTTAGGCCTCAGCTTATGAAAATCTGATCCAGGAAGCTTTATGGTTCCAGACTCTTTTAGGGAGAGTCAGGAAGCCAAGGGATACGTCTGTCTGCTAGATTTTGCAATGAGCTCTTTACTTGGGAATAAAATCTGTAAGGTGCTGAGTTCTGCTGTTTCCTTTAACAAGAGTCCCTTTGAAGGCATGGTAAAGTAGGATCCAATTCTGTGAGAATCTGATAATGAGAATCATGAGGGAAAGAAAAGGCCTTAATTGACTCTGTCTTTAAGTTTCCTGCAGTCCTTTGTACGGATTTTCTAGTGCGTGGAAAAGCTTAACACACATTTTTCTTCTGGCTCAAGTCTCAGGGCAAACAGTCCCTCCTGTTGTCTGCTGTGCAAGTAGCCCAAGTGTCAGACATTTCATTCTCAAAAGTGTTGCAGTTATTGGGCTTCAGACACATGGAAGTTTTACCTGAGTAATGACAGGAAGATAAAGCTCATTAGCTAATTCTCACAGCACCCTGGTCACACCCTATTCATAGTCAGTTGGGCACAGGTGTGCTGTATACGCATATGTGTACAAACATGCCTTTTGGAAAACAGCATCTCCTTTTTGTGCAGTGGCTGTTGTGTTTGTGTTGTGCCACTAAATGAGGATGATTTGAAGGTACATTTTGGGGACACAATCTAGCCATCATGCCCTGCGATATCTTATGTCTCATCTTAGTGAAATTTCCTACCTGTGCCTGTCCTGGTGTTCCAGGCACTAGTAGTTATTTACCATACAGCAACCTGATGGCTATGTTATCTTGTGGCTGTATTCAGGACGCGTGGAAAGGTGCTTCTAGCACTGAAGGTGGGATCATAAAGTTTTAAAAACCTTTCAGTGAGGAAAAATTGGACCAGGAAAAGGCAAACCTTCACTCCCAGCTGTGGAGCCCACAAAACCCCATGCTCCATGCTCCCTCTGCTGGCACCAAAGCAGCAGCTAGTCGGCAACTCTTGCTCTCGGGGGTGGACCAGCAAACCAGACACTCACCCTATTCAGTGAAAAACTCATACATTTAATGGCACTGCTTTTGTTAGGTGGAGTAACAGCTAAATAATAAGCCACTTCTTATTTTTTTTATTTCCACACCCCCACCCCCCGTTTTGTTTTTCAGAAACAAGGGGTTGAGAAAGAAACAGAAAGTGTAGCTAGGCTGCATGATTCTTCATTTATGCTTAGGTCTAGCCTGAATGCACTGATTCTCACAACGTCATCTATGGCCAAAAGGGGAAAAGGCACATTTAGGGTGTCGTTCATAGTGAACAGAACAATAACTCGTTATTATTTCCTTTTTTCTTTTTTTTTTTTTTTTAATGAGAACCACATCTAGGCTAAATGCTGTTATTCTCTGACTTCCGCTCGTCATTGTAGGTGTTTTGGAGGCTTTAGGTTATTTATATAGCTAATCTATTCATTTTTATGATTTAGTAACTATTAAGATTTTAGTTGCTTCTTCTTTAACAAATGGTAATGCATGGTAATATTATCCTTTAGTAAATGACCATTTGTACTGGTTTAATGAGCTGCAGTTTCTCTCACATTATTTATTTCTTTTAACTATCCTGACTTTTAAAATCTCTCATTTTTGAAATTATATTTATCTACTTTTAACTGTCAAACTGAAGAGAAGAAGTATTTTCCAATTAGTTTTGTAATGCAATAATTTTGATTATGCCGAAGAAAATACCATGGCAACATCCTATTGTTTTAATTAGTACTTCTCTTACCTAGGTGTGCTTTTGTTTGCAGTGGAAGTGTTGATGAAAGTGAGCAAGAAGTCTTGTAGATTGAGGTTTTTTTCTTCCTTCCAGTATGTTTTTTCTAGCTTTAGCAACATAAGAGTGCAAAATCTTTGGTTGAATAACTGAAACATCACTGATCAGCTGTCTATCTCTTGAGGAAGAAGTGTAAAGATCCCCCAGAGGAATGGTGCAGAAGTAGCAGAGATGGTCATGTGTTGGGTGTGGGCATTAGCTCTGAAGTGACTTTTCCGTACTGTCCTTGCTGGAGCAAAGTGATGAGGACACTTGCTACACGTCAACTGCAATTTGTTGTTCCTGTCTTCTGCCCTTTTTTTATCCATTTTTCTTCCTGCAAAGAAGGACATACCTGGGAGGAGAGCCAGATTGTCAGAGGTCAGATCTTTAACAGCTTTGCTTCAGGAAGGAAAACTGCAGTAGGGGCTGCTTTGATATAATACAGAGGCTCCAGTGTAGTGCAGATGTGGAAAGCACATCTTACGCAGACAGGGCTAGCTGACACCAACCTCAAGGATGGCCAAGGTTGAAATATTAACATATGCACACAATACAGATCACATAACTCTTAAACAAATCAGGGGACGCCCTCACCTTCAGACAATGTCCTCGGCTACAGTCCCAGAATACTATGATTAATTTTGAAGGTTTGACTTCTTCCTAGGCCATGCATTCTCCTTTCTCCAAAATCAATGACAGTGGTTGATGGCATGACCAAGCAAACTTCTTAAAACAGAATCTTTATTTAGCAGAGAAATACTTCAAAGAAAACAGATTTGAAACCAATTAAAGAAATATATGCACATCTAGCTCTTCCCTGAGGCTTATCTCTCCCTAGATCTGGAAGGGCCTAACAAACTTCAGCATTCTCCATGAACTTTTTTTCTCTCTCTCTTTCTCTCTCTCTCTCTCTGTTTCTCTTAATATTTTTCTTGAGACAGTTTCTGAGAAGTAACTTGAGAAGGATGGGAAATGTTATTCCTCTTCCACAGTGGGACAAGACTTTTATACTTATGTACACAGTACACACAAAAATAATCCCCTTCCCTAAAGATTATTGATGAATACATAAATCCAAATGGCCAGGCATCTAATACAAATATGATTTCACACTTAAAAGAATATGTACTCATTTATACCAAGTAAAATATTTTTGTCAGACAGCCATATATTGCTGGGATTCTTTAAAATGCTGTTCCAGTAGCTGGTGTTGAGTGAGCCCTAGCATTGTCCTGGCAGCTTTCCCATTGCCATCTGCTCAGGGGATGAATTAGGGCCTAGAAAGACTGAAGGGAAAAAGTGTGTGTCAGTTAAGAAGAGGAAGCCGAGGGAAGAGGACGTGGGTAGAAGATCTGTTTTGTAGCCAAGCAGTTAGACAAAGAACATTAAAATGAAAAAAGTGCAGTCTCAACTTGGCTTGGCACTGGTAGATTGTATAACCTAAAGCAAAACCCCATAGTATAAGCTTCTATTTAATTTGGAGGAGGCAAGCTGATGAGGAATCCTGAAGTGGGGTAGAATAAAGGGCTGCCTGAATTTAACCCAGATAAAGGATGAAAATACACAATTTGCTATAATAAACACAGTTTTAAAGGGCTCTGATTAGAAGGCCATCTTCTGAATGCAAAGAGTAAAAGGAAAAACTATGTGAGAGTGCTCTGTTGATAAACCATGTTGCGCAGTCTCAGAGCAGATTGTAGTTTGGCTTCTGGTATAATGAGTTGGGATGTGATAGATAACTGTTCACGATAATGGTTTCAGTTAAGTGAAGTGGCTGGGTATTTGTACTTTACTTTCCCATGTACTGTTCAATCTGGGGTCTGTTTGCCTCTCTGGGGATGATGCAGATGATGTTTTTTTCTCTTATTTAAATGGAAGCAGTTTTTGTTTAGACCTGAAAAAATTCCTTGACAATAATTTGATCAGAAATCTTACAAGCCCACAAAAGATTTTCTGATAGGAAAAAGCTCCCCTCCCCGTTCCTGTCTAGCTTTAACAATATAACTTTTTTTATCAACCAACAAGTTCTTTCTAATTAATATTCTCTTTTCCCTCTCAGCTCCTTGGTTTTAAATAAGCCTTACAGCAGTTCATTGGAGATAGAATCATTAAAACACCTTGTTTGCTCCTTTTCCAGTGTGCACAGAGGTGCTTTCTCTGGTATGTTTTTTCAATTGTTCTTACTACAACCTTTCCTAAAGCCATTCAGAAAATTCTCATTAATGATGAGTAACTTCGTTTCATTGACCAGATCACAAACACAACTCTCCAAATTATTATTCCCCATATTTTTATTTAGCAGTTTGGTCAGTTGTACAATTGCCACAGGTACCATTGTGTTGGATCAAGTCTGGCTTAAAGGTTTGTGCCAGCTTTTAGAAGGAAACATGATCATGCGCAGGTTGCAAAATCGGATAGTATTACATGTCACAAAAGCAAGCAAACAAACAAACAAAAAAGGGCATTCTTTTTATACATGCACACTCAGAAGGAAAATCTTGCTCTACTGGTAGCCGAATTTTGGAATGATGCTACAGTTTGCAGTAGCTGCTCAGGCATAACCTCAAATAAATGCTTTGCATTCATCTAGCCCAGAGGGTCATGAAAAATGGATTTTATGTACTATACATTATTTTGTTATCATACTTAATTTAGCATTATTCTTGTATGCTCATTAGTACCACCCACTTCATGGGTAATTTAGAACAAAGTCATCCAACTGGTAGCCTCCAGGATATTGTGGCCCATGAGACAGTTCTAGTCCTCAGGGCAACTACAACATCAGAAAAGAATTATTTGCCCTGGGAAAATATCTGTAATGTAATTCAGCCCACAGTGGTCAAGAAATTGTTCAGCACAAAGTTAGATCAGTGTTGAAAGTCTGAACAGCTCCTGTGATTTGCGTTACATGTGCACAGTGGGGAAAATAACTAGGTTATCATGGGGACAATGGATGGATGACGAATCAAATCCTACTGAAAACTGCCTCCTGTCTACAACTGTTAGAGCCCTTATACAAACATTTACCCAAGTACTGAATTCACAGTGTTATGCTCAGAAAATGTAATTTAAATGCTTACACTGGTAGTAAGAAAGAAAGAAGGCCTGTACTAAGACAGAAGGACTGTGATAGCTGGCCAAGCACATTCTCATTTTCAAGTATAAGGAACAGCCACTAAGGTAAGTGATGATGAAGGAATCAGAGAAAGGAACAATTAAAAGTTCTGCATACTGAAAAAAAATTGTCGGTCTTCTTGTTCTATTCTGGTTTTTTTTCCTTCCCTTTTTCTCCACTTTCAATAGCACAAATCATCTCCCAGGCACTTAACCTTATCTGTAGCTACACAGGAAAGGTGGAATTTATCTTCAGAAACTTATGGTTATGGCTGATGGAGAGAAACTGGCACTTTTAGAGTATTTCAGATGTCTGCTGTAGGTTAAGATGAGAGACATCATGCAAGTGTTATTCAGTATCTATAAAGGAAACGAGGATGACTAATTTGGAGGTAGGTGTCTTTAAAACACTCTGATAATTTCACCATTGATATCTTCATTAGGTCAGGCAAAAGCCACTGTAATTCAACTCCTATCTCTAGGTTTTATCATAGCCTGGGATTGGGAGGGCACTGGTGGTAAACTGGTCTTTCATAAACTGGACTGCTGTGAGAGCAATATCCTGTATGTGTAAGACAAAAAAGTATATAAGTTAGTTCTATACCAGAGATACATACTGGAACAATTAATATAATCTAGGATAATATCAGATGGAATAATAATACAACTGTGGTCATAAACCTCCTCTTTACACCTGCAAATAGAGAAACTGATTATTCCCTTGGATATTTTAGGTAGATTTAACCTCTGTTCTGTAGAGAGGTTTATGTTCTGTGTAAGAAACAATATTGACTTGCGTTGCAGCATGCTGGCTGCTGGATCAGCTGTCACTAGATAACAGTGTATAATTGCATTCTGCCTACATGAGAACATCCTGTTGCCTCGCCTCCAAGAGTATCTTCACTGCAGAGCACATTGTTCTGCAGGGTCACTGCCAGTGAAGTCATATGCTGAGGACCTCCAAGAACTGGAACAGTTACACTAGTCCAAAAGTATACGCTTAAAAAAAGAAAAAAAAAAAAAAAGAAAAAAAAAAAAACCCCACAAAACACCAAATCCCCAAAACAAAAACCAACGAAGTCCAACAAAAGAATCCCAGTGGTGAAATTTGCAAGGAACAAAAATTATGCCTGTAAAAGTTAAGAAACTTTCTTTTCTTAACAACCTTAACACTCTGTTTATGCTACAACTTTTAATCACATGATTATATACTATTTTTAGTTTTGGGCTTCTGCCTCTTTCAGTGCACAGCACAGATCATGTCCATTGATTTTCTGCTTACCTGATATTTCTCAGGTCTGATTTCATACTGCTGATTATGAATTTTTTACAAATGTATTGTAGCTTAGACATCCTTGTCCTGATGTTCTTTCTGTCTCTTGCTGACATCAGTGGCAGTTCTAGGTGTCATAGCTATAGAGATTAAGGTCTTGCATGACTGTCAAAAAAAATCAATATGTATGTATGAGTGGGAAGATCGTCTCATTCTTTTTTCTTTGTTTTAAGTGGTCTTTCATCTCTCTGACAGAGCTGTAGCACTGAGAAAATTACTGCCTTAAATAGTCTTTTATAGTTGCTATCACTGCAAAAATAAAGAGGCCAAGGAATAAAAAGCAAATTTTCTGTGTATTAGGGAAGAAGTGAATGGTTTACTCACATTTGGAAGCGGAGACATAGAAGTTTATATATTCTCATAATGGTGGTTCATTTTAATTTTTTTCTGTTCCCCATAGGCTCACATTTCTAATTAAATATACAATTGTCACAGTAGTATTTTATCAACAAAGCTAAATAGAGTTAGATATTCATCACTTTTCTATTTCCATAATGGAATGGTTAATTTTAGATTACTGGTTACTAGTGAACAGTGTTCATCATGCAGGTGTTACCTTAGTTGCAAGATGGATACTATATGGTTTATACTGTAATTTATCTAACAAAATACTCTATTTTCCTTAAAAAAATAAAATTATAGAAAAGTCAGATTTGTTTTAAACAGTTACTGAGCGGAGTAATGCAGAGTGGTTTAGTAAGGTCCTTTCAAATTGATCATTAAATTGAAATTGGTAATTTTAGACTAGTTTTCTAAACAATCCAGTGATAGCAATTTTCCTGTCAGATTCACTGACAGACGGATTATGCTGCCCTTTTCATTAGAAGAGAACAATTATCAGGAAGATAAAGCAGTTTTGTTTGGAATCAGAAAAAAGTATGACATGCGCATACAATACAGTCTTAGTGGACTCAAGTAATAGGTCTCCTGCACATTTCTGTATGCAGCTTCTGGCCAATAGGAATTACATGTGCTCCATTTTGGAGATGACAGGAACCACCAGGGTGATGGTATGTCGGCAGCAGTTATGCCTTCTAATGAATATGCACTGCATTTTCATTCATGTCAATGGCACCCTTGTGTTCCCAGTGTGGTGCCATTAAAGGTGTTAAAGCTCTCTAAACAATTTCCTTTCTTCCTACTATAAAATACACTCCAAATGCATTCTTTCAATAACTCACATCTCCATAACATATACCATCTAACTTCTGAAAGCAATTAGGATTACATTTTTCTATTTCATCCCCTTTGATTGAAGAGATTAGACATTGACAATACCTCCTAGGTCTTTTATACCCTTTCCTTGCCAATGTCAACTTTTTCCAACCATTTTTTTTTTTATTTTTTCTGTTGGCTTAACGGTCAACATTAGGCATTTCTAGTAAATTGTTATTTCAGAGGTTATTAAAACTCACTACTGCATGTTTTCTTTATGGTGAGCTGAACATTGGTCTTGGTTACTGTTGTTCTTTTTCTTCAGTTCACTGTCTTAAACAGCCCTATATAATTCTGTGCACTTTTCTGGTGAAATCACAGTTATCCCAAAGTTCATGGGAATTTTCGCATCACCTTCAAAGAGGGTAGGATTTCACAGTTTTGTTTGTTAAGTTGTACTTGTGTTTTTCTGGGTTAGGAAGTCTTCTATTCAGTGCTTACCATGGAGTTTGGGGAGACTAGGATTAGACAAGAACTCAGCACAAGTTAGAATAACAAAACAAAAAGGTACGCTGTCCAGACCTAGTACAAGTATTCTTATCATAAGGATGATACACTATTTCTACCATTCACAAAAAGCAGAATTAATAAATGGTTATCTGAATTTTTGAATTTACTTTCATTTTGACATCAACTTTATAGATCATCTGCACATATTAATTCAGCCTCCTAGATTTCCTAATATTAGGAAATAAAGGGTGGGATTTGTCTCATCTGACTTAAAGAATATACAAGTTAGATGTCTAAATGTAATTTAGGCTGGCTTTTATACTCACAGGAGAAAAGTAGGTATCTCTGGAGATGATGTGGCTGACCTTACTCGAGAAGCCAACATTATTATTCAGAGGCTATGTTGTGGTTTAACCTCAGCCACCAACTAAGCCCACACAGCCACCTGTTCACTCCCCCTGTTGGGATGGGTGAGAGAATCAGAAGAGTAAAAGTGAGAAAACTCATGGGTTGAGTTAAAGACATTTTAATAAGTAAACCAAAACCTGTGCATGCAAGCAGAGCAAAACAAGGAATTCATTTACCACTTCTGATTGACAGGTCGGTGTTCAGCCATCTCCAGGAAAGCAGGGCTTCATCACACCTAATGGTTACCTGGGAAGACAAACACTGTAACCCTAAACATCCTGCTGCCTTCTCCTTCCCCCAGATTTATATCCTGAGCATGACACCGTATGGTATGGAATATTCCTTTGGTCAGCTGGGGTCAGCATCCTGGCTGTGTCCCCTCCCAACTCCTTGTGCACTCCCAGTCTACTTGCTGGTGGGGTGAGATTAGGAGCAGAAAAGGCCTTGGCTGTGAAAGTAGTGATCAGCAACAGCTAAAACATCTCTGTGTTATCAACACTGTTTTCCACACAAATCCAAAGCATGGCGCCATATTGACTACTGTGAATAAAATAAACCAGCTAAACCCAGCACAGGTTAATTTTCTGTTTTTCTTCATTTACCATGAAAAACTTAGAGATCCTGGCTCAAAGATGTTGAAGCCTTCGTTGCCTAAAATAGATCACATGAACTGTTCCTTAAATTTCCTACACCCTATGCCAAGGATAGGTCTCTTGATCACTCTTGAGTACCTCAAAAGTACAGTATGTGTCTCATATTCTTTTCTGGTCCTGTTCCAAACAGTTCAGGGCAATTTTGGAGGCATTGGATTTAACTTTTTAGAATTATTTTTGTCGCAAATATTTTTTTTTTTTTTTTAAAGAAGACACACAGTTCTAGTTGGTATTTTATTTTATTTTCCACCTTAAATTTCAACTTCTTTCCTTTTACTTTCACTGATACAGTCACTTTTCACCTTTCAACTTCTTTCTCCTCTTCCTTAGCTATAAAAGTCCTGTTATTCTCCTTTTTCCTTTTGGCCTAGCCAGACTTAAGACTCAGATTCTTTTCCTGCCACTCCGTCCTATATGTGTACTTTGAATAGCCCTTGTGAAGACACTTGGACCATTGCTTTGTCTTATTGTCTCCTTTTTTTCACAGATGAGTTTTAACCCTGTTGCATTTTCCCAAAATGTATCCAATTTACTCTCATCCTATATTCACTTGTTTATGTTCTCAAAAATCTTTCTGAAAGTGGAATTGATTCCCTTCCACCATTTGGCCTGTGGATTATTTTCTGGCTGTAGAGGATTCAAATACCCTATTTCCATATTTTCAGTGCCTGCTTCCCAGTAGGTGAAACTTTGACCCAAATCATCATCTTTATTCTTTGGAATTCACCAAATGAAACTGGTATCTTTGCATTTGTATGTGCTATCTAGAGACTTGATCAACTAAAATCCACTCAGATTGTGCCTTTCCTGGCTCTGCTCCAGAGTGGTGGCCTAAAGGAAATGCAAGCAATTATTACTACAGTTTTTCCTTTTTTTTTTTTTGGTACACTTACCTGGGATTTTTACCATTTTACTATTATCCCTGCCAAAATTATAGCATATGTGCTTTAAAAGCATTACGGAACATTTTTTATGCCTATTGATATTCTCTACTCTGCCTTTCCCATGCATACTGCATCCTGTCTTTTCAACACACAGGAATTATCCCACTAAGTTTCAGTTAGTCTTTCCAGATCATAATCTCCTTTATTTAGTACAGCACCTTCCAGTTGTTGCTTGTTTCCCCACACATTTGCGTCAGGCATTATATTCTTGTTATCCTTCATCTTTCGCTTCAGAACAATTTTAGTTTCTCGCCTAATTTGTATGTTGGAAGTACAAGACGGATTATTCAAATTAAGCAAAAGCTTTCCCTTTCCCTCCTTCTCCTGAAGGGTTACAGCCTGCCTAACAGGCCCTGCCAGTTCTGAGCCCAAGAGGCTGGCAACCTATCTGCATAAATGGAGACAGTGTAATCCAAACAGTTGGCTCGGGCTGCAGGAGGCATTCCAGTGATCTGTGCATTCAAACCCCTCCAACCTATCCTATCACATCCTTGGTTGGCTTCCAGTATCAGTGTTTTAGTTTCTTCACCCATGCTTGGAATGGGGAAAACTTCTGCAAGTTACTTATCTTCACACTTCCAATTAATTTTTTTTCTTACTGTGTGAGGAAACAGTTGCTTTTATATTATATAAATGTACCACATTAGTGTCATTTGTTCCTGTAGGGAATATGATGATTAGAAATTCTGGACCATTACTCAATAAATCTAACAACACCTTTATTATGACAGTCCTTTTCGTCCTGGCTTTCTATCATGTTTTTCTTATGTAATGTTTTGAACTACTTTCTTTGTATGCAGAGTAATCTGCTGGGACTGCTCATCCTTTCCACCTTTCTGACAGGTCTCTTTCAGTGCCTGTGCTGTGGTCATAGGTGGCTTTCTTCATACTAAAAGAATAACACACCTGTTGCAGGTGTGAGCACTGTTTCCGTACTTATTTCCCATCCTAGAAAAAATTCTGCATTGGCACAAAGCCTTAATTTTCTCCTCTTCTAAATGTGGGGTCTCAGGTGCCTCATCTTTTTCTTGGTAATTCCTCCTCTTGGTGTTTGTCCAATCCCTGTTTCAGTCTGCCTCTCCAGTTTGCACTTCATTTGGCTCTTTATCATTTGTAGAATATATCTATTCCCCACTGGATTTATGAAGGAATGGTCACGGACATATTTTTTCAGCAGCTGTTTCTTCCAGTTTTTCAGGCTGCATTGCAGTGTCATGACCCTTTGCATCCGTTTTTTAGAGCTGCTACATTGTTTGAATGCATGCTGTAGTGAGTGATTCCCATCACTGCCAGGTTTTCTGTCCTGGTTTGCCATGTGCTGCCACATGCTTGAGGTGATTCTAGCTAGCACATATGACCAAAAATATGAGAGTGGAAAAACTGGAGGAAAAGTAGGTGTGTATTTTGTTGAGGAAATGGCATACTGTGGGAGCATCAGATAACAGAAATGTTCGCTGCAGCTTTTCTTTACATTGGGCAGATTTTGCTGCCAAATGTTGGGAGATTTGTTATAGTCATGAGTAATCAAAATAAAGGAAAATAAAACCATACCTAACTGTGTGCAATCCTTATGACAGTCATCATAACACTTTGTTTCCAAATAATTTTACTGAATAGGGAATATAGTCTTGTGGAAGAGGTACAGCTGTCTGGTTTGAGGACAGATAACCTAATGCAACATCATAGAGTCACGGAATCATAGAATGGTTTGGGTTGGAGTGCACCTTTAAAGGTCATCTAGTCAATCACCCCTGCAGTAAGCATTGTCCCTCTCCACGCCTGTGAAGACCCAAAAGGTTTTCTTGGGTCAGTAAAAGGAAAAATAAGATGCTTAAGCAGGAAAAGAAACAGTCATTATTATTCCAGAGCCAGCAGGTGCCTTCTCTTTGTCAGTGCCCTGAGAGATACCTCATCTGCTTTGTCACCCTGGAGGTGGGCAAAGAAGGGGGACAAATTATTGTCTGCCTCCCTTTGGAAAAGGTACAGTCCTCTCTGCACTGACTGTCTTCCTTATCATACCCATGCATAAATTACCCAGCTTTTAATCTCCATATGGCCAAGCTACAGTCAGATATAGCAGAGGATGGTGGAAATAAGCAACTTCTCTCAGGTTCAAGGCTGATTAACCTCAGCTCAAGTTTTATAGGAAGCAGGCTTGTAGCCCTGATGTAGCTCTTTATATAGATGGGATATGGGGACATCCATAAAAAACGCATGTAGGTCACACAGGCTCTGAACTCTGGTTTTTGCCTTCCAGCTTCTTTGTCGTTAATTTGGCAGAGGTGACTCCCTTCAGACAGGAGTTCCGCACCAGAAATTGTGGGTTAACAGCACTTTGTTCAAGGGATATCTGAGCACATTTTCTTGCAGAGCAGTTTCCCTGAAGAGGCAAAGGTGTTCAGCCTTCTTGTCTGTAGAGGGTGTTAGTCAGAATACAGTTTTCTATGCTTCTTTACTTAGATAGGATATAACTTAGATAGACTTCTGTTGATACTCTGCTCTGTGGATGATTTGTATTTTTATTTCTTCATATTTTTCCCTCATCTTATTAGGTGGCCATGTAAGTTTTACAGGCCACTAACATGAGGTGGCTGAGTAACAGTTACAAACAAAACTATTGCAAACATTTTAGAAGAGAGTATTGTAATTTTGTCAAAATAAGATACAACCAAACATATTAATGCGAGGTGAAAAAAACATTCAAAATAGCGCGTAAATTAGTGGTCTGCTAGTAATTTTCCATTCTCAAGAAGGCTCAGTTTTGTCCAAAACAACTCAATCCCTGCTCTTATCACTAATGTACATAGCACAATTGATATTACACTTCATTATGTAAACATTACTTTAATGCTTCTCATTACTTCTGCTCAAGTAATCCTGAATAAATACAGTATCTTGCACAAGATGCTACTCCTATGGCATCGTTTCAAAACTAGTGACTTTGTGTTGCACAAGATGGAGCTCTCAGAGACATGGCAAAGCTTTAAATCTTCACTTTAGGAAAGCTGTTCCATCTAACAAAAGCCCTACATCCTACACAGGATTCTGAATCAATACCCCATGGCATCATGCCAGTGATGCAAAAGACCTAGATATGAAAAAGTCTTGAAATCAACAGGAATAAGCAAGTTTTGGGTTAGGGCCTATGTATAGACAGCATTAGGGAAACATCTTTGGTTCTGTCTGTTTCCAGTCCAAAATAATTGTAAAAATACTTTCTTTGTTTTGTTGGGGTGGGCAATAAGGGAAGCAGGAGAAGTGGAAGGAAATGAGTGTCTGTCTAATTATGCTTCTATAAATGTCCTCAAATACTTCACTAATGTGCTTGGGGGAACAATTTCAAAACCAAAATGTGGACCTTTCTTGTTCAGTTAAAATGGGCAATTTACACTATCAGGCTTGGCTAGAAAGCTTGGCTTTAAATGTAGAGCCATACCACATATATTTCTGTGTTACACTGGCCAAATAAATGACAGCTAAAGCTATCTATAACATAGCCTTGACTTATAGGCTCTGAAACCTCAAAAAAATCCTTCATTTGTCTGCACTGTATCTATCCTGATGATGATATAATATAATCACTTCCCACCATCGGCAATATTTAGGTCAAAGGCACAAATTGCCTGTCACTTTGTGGTAAATAAAAGAAGGCAAGGGAGAAAGTTAGAGTTTTGGAGTCTTCATTGTAGGCACTGCTTAATTGCTGGCTCAGTCCCAGGCTCTGGGAAGATCTCTCCAAACAACTGTTTCTGAGTCAATATGTGGCACAGTTCTGGGGATAATTTGTTCCAGGAACCACCTCCAAAAACAGTGTCACATTTTGTATTGGTCTCTGGCCCTTTTTTATTTACCAGCATAGACATAGCCATTGGGTTTCAATTGGCCTGCAGTCTTATAAAGCTTTCCTAGCTACATCTAAAATCTACAAAAAACTCTCATAGTGATTCTGTTTCTTGGTGACTTCACCTCATCAAATATCAGCTTCAAAACCTGGCCTGTCCAAGTCCCCATCTGCCTTACAGTTTATTTTCTCCAGCCAGCACATCCAAATTTCCAAATGTCAGTGATCTACTGTCTTATGCAAATTAACATATTTGCGGTGTTTATTTATATATTTATTTATTAATTATTACCTATGCATTGATTTTTTTTTGTTGTTGTTGGAAAATTAAATCTGAACTCAACACAAGCACAGCAGTTATTTTTTCTCATGCATCCTATTCATGCCTTTATGCTGGCGAAACTTTTTTTTTGCCCTAGTTTGGCTTAGTCAGTACAAGTATGTGCAGAAGAAGAAGATTAAAATGCACTTTATTTATCAATTCCTTACCCGATTTCCATTAAAAACATAAAATACAATAATGTAAGTCTTTAACTTAAGACTTAGAAATTTAGCAGTATCCAATTGTGTTTTTAATGAAGTAAACTTGACTTAGAGGGTGCATCTCAAACACATTTTTTTTTTCCCCCAAGAAAGTTGAAAAATATGTATTTTGATGCATATAACTGTGCTTTGTGAAGGTCTGGAAAGTGGCCTAGTAAGCTTTTGCTGTCAATGAGCTTATAATTAAAGGAATGAAAGCTATACTATATATCGATGTCGGAAACATTAATATTGATGTGTTGATGAGTGGGGTCCAGGTAATGGAGACAATGATTTCCACAGTTCTTTAGGGAAGGGAAAAATGCACATGGTAGCAATACCTGCCCTCAGCAATTTGCTATTAGTGTACTCATTCATGGCACTGGCACATACAGGGCAAGATATTTTAGGTATTATCACTCTTGCTATGTTTTAGGAAAACACTTTTGTTTAGAATTTTAGGATTTCTGTATTAGAAGTTAAACATATTTTGCTTCAGAGAGGAAGGAATATTCATCTCCTATGGAAAGGTTAAGCCCACTTAGTCTATTCAAATTGATCTTCAAACTGCATCTGTGGATTTTTGGTACTCTATGGCTATAGGACATCAGCTGCCTTTTGCAGTCATGCCTAGTCTAAGGCTCAGCTGCTTCTTTGAACAGTTTACCATTTTTTTAATTTTCTTTTGAGCTTTTCAGGTGTTATGTCATCTAACATGCATAGTCCATTTTCATTATCGTGTATAGATGTTAATCAGAAATTATATATGACAGCTGAAAAAATGTTTCATACTGACACCAGTATATGTTGAACAGTGAATATTATGAAGAACTTTTTGGTGCTGCAAATGCTGTTCACTAACAAGCATGTAGTTATATTCAGACACACAATCCACTAAAGCTACTTTGAAGTCAATGGGAAATCTCGGATTTCTGCGTAAGTGGAAGGACCAATCTAGTCTTGTGTGGGAAAGAGTTTCACTTTATTCAAACTTTCTTTTGCGTATATTATCCACTATTTTGGTTTTGAATTTAATAATTTGAAAAAATGTTTAAGGCATATTGATCAATAAAGCCTTTGCTTGAAAAGTAATATTCTTCAGAATTTCACATTTTAGAAATTGTGTCACATCTTTATTCTACTGGATTTATTGTCTGTGTCAAACAATTACTTACATAGGGAGAAATATGTGGAGGGATGTGACATGCTTAAGAGCATTTCTATGAAGTACATAAGAAAATCTCAAAAACATAACATTGGGGTTAATAATTGATAGAAATTCTAATGTTCTACACATCTGTGTGCATGTGTGTCCATTCACAGAATCAGTGTTTTGACAAACTGTTAACCTTATAACGTAATGCAAATCCTCTGATTCAGTTGATATCACCAGATATTAATTGCTTTGAAAGTCTGAACTTTTTTTCAGCATAAAGTTAATTTTTTTAAAAGGGCTACCATTGTGCAGTGTTGACAGCACAACATGAAAACTGCTGAGCCTGTCCATACACATGTTTTGCTATGGCTGAGCATAACATTCTTTGTTATCCAACCAAATGAATATAAAAAGAGAATATGAATACATACAGTAGATAAATGAAGTGTTTTTGAAAGACCTTTCCTCTGAATGAAAGAAGAACATAGCAAGATTGGCGAATCAGCAAGTTGGTTATATTTTTTTCTGCCTTGGGTGCCAGCTAACAAATTAGGTCACTGATATGTTACTTTTGTGTTTGGAGTAATTCTTGGTATCTGTATGGTTTATTCACACATGCAGGACTAATCTTAATTTCCAACATCCTTCTTTCCATCTGGGGAAGGAGTTTTTACTGTCAAAACAAAATCTACTGATGCAGATTTCACCTTCTCACCCTCTCTCCAAATAAGAACAAACCAAAAAGAAAGAGCACTTGTCAGAAGTTATTTAATTTCAAACCACCTCCTACCAAAAAGAATAATAAATAAATCTCAAAACAGACTTTGAATCCTCTTAGGCATGTTATGTTTCAGTTAGAGGAAAATGACATATTGTCATATCCCATGACAGGTAGGTAAAAACTTTTTTAAAGGTTAAAAAAAGTTAAGCACAATGTATTACATTAAACATATGCTTATTTCATGAACCTCAGTTCTCCTGGAGTCAGGAGAACTGAATGCAAAGCAGCTACAAGGTGCTACTGTTCAGATCAGGTAGTGATTTAGGATCAGGTAGTAATTTACACATATTTTGTGCAAGCCAACTAAGCAGAAACTCAAGTGTGTGCTTCCTCACCCTGCTTTTCAATTTTTAGCATATACAGCATTTACCACATGGTGTGTACTCATGACGTCCACATTTGGTCTCCCTTCCTTGAATGTTGACAGCTTCTCATGTGTTCAGCAGACTTTCAGCCCCTGCCGCCAGTGTCGCACAACTCTGTGCCTCTGTGCAGCCACCTGGCAGGGAGACAGGCTGTCTCCCACTTTCATCTCCTGCTCTTCCTCTCCCACCCAGATTTACCAGCAAAACAGGAGGAGGAGGAGAGGGAAGGGGAAGTGGTGGCTGGCAGTGTTTGCTTTAAGAAGGTCAATTAAAGGCTGAGAGTGAGGAAAGAAAGGATTAAATAACTGGCTGGTGCATAAGTAGCAGGGAGTTGAGGGAAATTTGGAGAAGTGCGCAAGAGGAGGGGGAGAGGATTCGACCACAGGAGAAGGGAGCACAGTAAGAATGAGGAATAACAGGAGTGGGGGCTTTGGAAGCATAATGAAAGTAAGATGACTGATGATAATAACTGATAATTTATGGTGAAGGAGACACAGGAGAAAGGGAGCAGAGTAAGGTCGTTTCCAATTCTAACCATTCTACTATTCTATTATGCTAAGATACTGGGGTTTTCCTAGTCCTGTCCTGTGACACATGGTCCTTGTCACTCTGCTCAACTATTTCAGTGTAGTAATTCTTGCTTGAATGTCATTTAAGTTGTTGATATGTGTGTTTTCTATAAATTCTAAGAAGTTAGAGATGTCAAATGCGGAGAGAAGGAATCTTGCAGTGGAAAAACTAAAATAAGGTGTACAGTATAATATACATTATAATGTGTATAATGAGGTACATATAGTGTATTCTGTATGCTTGTTTGTTAAATTGTCCTTTCAAAGCTTTCTGCCATTTAGGTGTAGTCATTTTTTGTATCATACTTCATCTTTTGCATGCACTTTCACAAGAACAAATGTTAAGTCTGAGCAGCTAAACAAAGGATGGCCAAAGAGAAAGTTAAAACACTGAACACTTTGTTGCAACTCAGTATTATGTATTTATGCATAAATATTTACATTTCAGGGAATTAGAAGTCACTGTGATAGGATTGTTTAGAAGGCTGAATGGTAAATTAGGTTGGTTTTAGTCTTTGAAACATAACTTTAATGGATTGATATTCATAGACAAATAATTGGTTCCTGCTTGTTTGTAATCATTATTATTACATATTCAGAGCAGTTAGTCCTTAGCAATAATTTCCTAAATTAACTATTGATTGTCTGTACTAATTCTCTGGCTCTGCTCTGGACTATGCCAACTAACTCTGTCCAAGACATGTGTGGTATACAAAGAGTGACACTGAAGCAGTGTGGGCATAAGCCTGTCAGTGCCAGTAAGGCCAGAGATCTCTCCTTGTTTTAACATTATAGACAAAGCATGAGTGACCTTGGAGAAGTCACTGAAGAAACAGTGAGTTCTGTTTTAGCTGCACTGTGTCGGATCAAGAAACCAAGACCTGATTCCTAATCTCCTTATTGTGCTTATGTAGAGACAATTTGAGATTTATTGATCTAGAGAAAAAAAAATAGCATGATAATTTAGCATACTCACCAGAGGATGGGTGTTCTCACATCCTGTCCCTCTCTAAGGGTTGTTTATATGGAGGGTAAAAAAATGTATTCTCACAGCAATAGCAATTTCCGCTTCTACATATTGGGACTGGGTTGTAGTTTATTCTCAGAAATAGTAATGGTTTTGTCATCTGTTTTAGTTTCACTCAATCTTCCCTTTTTGGAAAATCAGGAAGAGGTAATCATCAGGCTTGCTATTTTTGGTTTATTTATTGCTATTGTTTTTTTCTATAACAGCAATATTTAATACTGTTTTCTGAATGGATTGCAAGTTACTTAAAATGTGTTGTCTCTGTGAAAGAGCATTTTTTACCTTCATTAACAAAGTCATAATGCAAGCCTGTAGTGCTAGCACACAAGGAACAAAAGCATTTCTTCTAACACTAGGTAAATATAGTTCAGCCAAAAGGTCTGTGCTGGGAGTCCATACAGAATTACGGACACGAGGTATAAAGTTTTTATAAATGAATAGCAAAGGTATTTTTTGCTATGACATTTGTGCAAATAGAACTGAGAAAACCATGAAGGATGCTTCATCTTCCACGTACACTATCACAGAAGGGTGTGTTACTTTTCTCACTACAGCTCTGCATTGTCTCGTCCCTCCAGGGACACAGCTGATATTAATCTCTGCACCTTGTGCTGCAGTCAAACAGAAGTTTTATTAATAATGACAATGGCACATCCTTTGCAACATCTTCCTGCTTGACTTGGGGTTTTGTCAGATGTTATCTTCATTGTTTGGTAGTGGCTATAAATACAAAAGTATTTACAATGAGTTATTTCCAAACAATTAATTACTGAACTATGTGCTAAGTTTGTACTGTCTTTGTTACATCCAGGCTCAAAGCAGAATCAGTTAGATAAATACAGTCCTTCACCTTCGGGGCATGAAAAATATTTGCTCTTCTATCAGCATGAAGTGGTTCCATTTGCAAAATATGAGGTAGCATTTTGGATGAATTTGCCCCTGATAATTTTTTTTGGAGTAGGAATACAAGTACTAGCAGGAAAAAACAACAGACTTGAATTTTTCTTTTGGTAATTGTATTTAAATTAGAGTAATAATATTTAACATACATACCACATCTCTTGTTTGTAAGTCTCAAAGGAGTCTAGAAGTGGATAACACTAAACGTGGAAAATGAAGACATTAGAGATTATTTGATGTGCCCAAGTCATATTTCTCCTCAGAAACAGAGCAAGGAAACAAGGGCTCTGGCCTGTGAAACAGGAAAGTTCCAGCTCTTGGGATGCTTTCAAGTGATGCTAATTTTTAACTTTCGTCATAAGCCTCCAGAAAAATTTTAGGCATCTTAAAAATAAGGTTGAATTAATAAAATTAGGTGAAAGATATGTTTAACCTTACAAGTTTTCTTTTTTCTTTAATTTTCAAATTGAAGCAAAATCTCTCCGAAGGCTTGGAAAAGATCAAATTAAATTTATTGATTTTTAGTTGTGTATCCCAGAGTTCATAAATTTGGGTGGACCTTACCTAACTACCAGAATTTTCAGTGGCTTATTCCTTTCTGTATCTCAGATAACATTAGACCAGCAACCTGGTCTAGTGGGAGGTGTTCCTGTCCATGGCAGGGGGGTTGCAAGTAGATGATCTTTAAGGTCCCTTCCAACCCAAACCATTCTATGATTCTATGATTCTATGATTCTAAGGTGTACATTCTCTGTAATTGTTCATTTTTGACAAGGAAAGGTAAGAAAAATAGTATGCTACTGAGTAATAACTGAGGCTTTTCAGGTGAATGTGAACAGCAGATTGATTTACTGAAAATGATATTTGTGTATAAAATCATGTAGGGGGGTGATATTCCTAGTACTGTACCAAAGGAAGTTTTCATGTGGTACTGGGTCAATGTAAAAAAGTTATTTTTTTCAGAAAGTGACTTGATAGAGTGTGAAGTGTTTCATCTACTCTTTTGGTTATGTTACTGACCTACTTTGATTACTCTGAGAAGCGTTTTAGTCACCATTAATATGCGAATGCAAGCATATGGAGGTAAAACTTGAAGCTGAGGGCCACTGCTGAGTCAGAATGGTGCAGATAACACAGTGCTGAGGCAATGATATTCCCTGTCAATGTGTGCAGGCCTAGTAGTCTTTAATTTCTAGTCTTAATAGGAATTTTACTTTTTTTGTCTCCTTTTTGTCTTCATAGCATATTTATATAAACAGAAGGTTGAGAAGGAAGGAGACTCAGGAGACGGAGCCTTCCCAGAGAAGCTATCAGCAGGAGAAAGGAGGGGATGGAATTCCCAACAACCCCACCTCTCACTCCATCCAGAGCACATGCTTTTCTGTCTCTCTTTTCTTTCGTCAAGCAGATTGTCAGGGGTAAGGCAGTGGTAAATCTGCTGCCACTATGGATGCAAAGTGATGTGTTTCTCGCTTTCTCCCATGGGAAGTTGAAATTAGCCTTCAGTCTAACCCTCCAATACTGGAGACAGAGCAAAATTTGTTTGGCAGGGCCCAGGGGAGAGTTTAAAGTGTAAGTCATTTTGAGCCTGTGAGATGTCATACCCAAAAGTATCAAGTACCCTCTCATGAAGATAGCACACATTGGCATCCACAGTCTAGGCCAGTGGCACAGAAAACCCTGAAAACATCCTACCTTTCAGCCCAAATCTTTGCGATTATGGAATAAGACATCATAAAGATATTAACCCCAAATTGCTGAGGGATGAAGTCAGGCAACTGCAGTCATAGTAGACATGTGAGGAAATGGTGTCATGTGGCACAGGAGATGAGATACACCCTAACCATGAATGTCTGCATCAAACCCTTCTCTTGAAAATATTAGCATCATCAGCATTACTTTTAGTTCCCTGAGAAGTATTATTGACTCCAAAGCCTCAGCAGGAGTTTATTCAAGATCCTCTCCACATGAGAAACAGAAATCCAATTTCCTGTTCCAAGAATGAACAGGATTCAAATGCATTAAGCTTTTGCCTAGATTGTATCTTGCCAAAAACTTAAGATTAATTACTATTTCTTTCTTGTTAAGTGCAGAATATGTGCTTGGCTCTCTGTAAGATATGCGGAAAGACAGCACCTACAGCTAATTGCTTTCAGTTTCAATACCTGATCCTTCACAGCCATGCTTTTCTATTCTATCCCATTGAAACTTTATTTGAATGAATAAGAATTATTTTAAAGACAAGCAATTTACACAGAAAGATTCTGGCACATACAAAGATTTAAATTACAGTTGTCTTAACAGGAGATAGAGAGGAGAACCAACATGGATACACCTGCAAAGGTCAGTAAACAAGAACATAGGAAAGTAAAATTCTGTAGTTGTATATTCATTGTGTTCATAGAGTCAGTTCCTGGTTATAATATTTATACTTTGATTGATATTTCTAGTTTGTGGAAATGAAGAGAAATAGTAACTAAATTTTTTTTAACAGTGGGGTTTGGAATAAAAATAAGACATCTGTGGTCTCATTGAGTAAAACCAGTAGTGCATTTTCTATTAACTTAAATTTAATAAGACCTTAATTTAATTCTCAGTTTTCTGTAATGCATTTTATAAGGTAAATTAAAGAGGCTTCAAATTTGAAATGATAAAACATTTCCAGATAGGATGCAGACAATATTCAAATAATAATTATCCCTAGAGGTATATTATAGCAGTTGATATAGATGTCAGAGCAACAGATCTCAAAACTTACTAGTTTATAGAATGACTTATTGGTGTGGCTGATAATGCTATACTCGTAAACGGCTGCCGGAGCTGCAGCTAAACAGCTTTTTGTTGGCAAAGCTTAAATTGATTTTCCAGACAGAGGAAGTCACACTAGCAAAAGACTGCCTTGGCATTATAATTCAATAACCATTAAGCGTTTCTGTTATTTGTTTTGTGTGACTTGTTCAGTTAAGTCCCTGTCTCACCTCCCATGCTGCAGCATCTGTAACACAGGTATCGCTACTTTGGACAGTGGAGAGGAGGTCCCCAGATCAACTGTGCCAGGCACAGAAGCTCCCCAAAACAGGGAAGTATGACCTGGGAGTTGAGTGTTTACGGTTTCTACAAAGGTCAGAGACTCACAGAAGTCCCTCTAGAGACATGTTCTATATAGCTTCAGCCTTTTACAATGTTCCTGCTTTCATTTTAATTTTTAATCATTCAGTGTGGAAAAATTTGAGATGACTTTATTTCAGTGGGTGTAAACAGGTTTCACAGAGAATTAAGTTTAACTAGGGAATTAGGTTTAACTAAAGAATTAATAGCTACTGAAAGTTCACTTCAGTGAAGCAAAGTGTGCAAGAAAATCTAAAAGAAAAAAGCAGTCTGAAGATGTGTCAGACAAGAGCCTGAATACAAGTAGTAATGTGGAAGGAGAGTGCTATGGAGCTTTGCAGTAGGCTGGAAGATGAGAAGTATAGCTGCTGTGCTGCAATGTTTTCCATGACTGAAATAAAATCTTCAGAAGGCTACGCTGAATAAGCTCATGTCACTGCTCGTACTTACTGCAGTTACTTTTTGGATGTGATGTCTGTGATGTCATAGAAATAGCATGGGAAGTGAGATCCATATCACTACATACTTATACACACATTCTGCAATATGATAAGAGGAAGAATGCAAGCCCACTGGCACCTGTCATATTAGGCTTCTTTTTTCTTTTTTTTTTTTTTCATTTTTGTATAGAGGATATGAACTAGAAAAAAAGTGCCTGAAAAACCTGTTCTTATGCTATAATAAGGTAGTGGTGGTGCAACTACTCTTCCTGCTCCATGTAAAGGAATGCTTTGTTTTTCTGCATCAGCAATTGAAGGCATTAATTAAATTAATTAAAGCACTTTTTTTGATCCACTTATTTTTCAGGGGACTGCAACATATGTTTTTCCTCTTCCACTTTTTAATATTTTGGTCTCTGGTGAATCCACATACAAAAGCTTCCTTCCTTTAGTTGGAGTCCATAAATGAAAGGCTTTTCTTTCTCTGATTGCAGATTAGCCTGCCAAGAAACCAGCTATAACTGGAGAACATCACTTTATTTATGGGATACAGATGACAAGGAAGTCTGTCCTCTTCTCAGGCTTTTTGGAAAGCTGTGGGCTGACCCAGCCCAGCAGAGTTCATATGGCAAAGGCAAAGTATGCCAGGAACCAAAGCCAATAGTCATTGCAAACCTCTGAACCAAAACATTCCTTTAATACTTGAATTTCTCTATAATTTGTGTAGATTCCCTTTTTGTCAATGAAGCTTGCAGTGAATAACCAGCTTAGTGCAATCAGACTAAACAACAGTGCTATTCATTCAGCAATTAGATGATAGCAGTAATGCATGCTTTATGGTTTCCGTTCTTCATTCTTTCCTTTCTTCTAAAGTCCTTAGAGACAAACTCTGGGATATTTGGCAAAGAGGAGGCTCTTTCTGAAAAATATCCTGTCTTTTTTTACTTTAGGGTTCCTAATAAGTTCTATTCTCAGAGGCAAAACATCAGATCCACATAGGAAGAAAAGATCAGCTAGAGAAAAAGCAGCTCTACAGTCATTTATATATATATATGTGAATATTTGCTTTGATCTATTTAAATGATGGAGGAAGACCTTTTCTTAAATAATCATTAACATATGGTTTAATTTAGAATAAAATAAGAATATTTTGAATGCAAATAATTTTAGCAGTGAGGTATATTTGCTCTATAAATGGCTTGAGAGGGGTATATGGCTAAAAGTAAGAATTCTGCTGTTGTTGCAGAAGACAAATCTTTGTGAAAAGGCTGGCTTCAGTACCTCAGCTTTAAGTTAGGAGTTTCATGATTGGACAAAATCAGCTGTGATTTTAACTTTTTCCTTATTTCTGTACATAACTACTATGTGTTTGGAAAAAAAGGGGATCTTATATATGGGTATATAATTATATATATCATTGGTAATGATCCTATTAACTAATGTGCAAACTTCAGCTCTGTGTGTATTAAAAAAAAAGATTATCAAAAAAATTAACCAAGTCAATAAAAAATGATACAGCTTAGCAAAAGTTCTCTTCATATAGTTGGAAAGTAAACTTGCATATCTACTACCTTTGTGTTTTCTTGTTCTGGCAATTCTTCCTCCTTTGTTTTACACCAGTTCTGTTGTTCAGCCACTGTATGACCTGACAAATAATTAAATTCCCTGTACTATAGTTTCTTTATTTAAAGACTAATCCAAAACCCATTAAACAAAATGTGAGCTCTGAGAGATAAGTACTGGCAGATTTAGCTGTGGTAGCTTAAAGCATTACAGCACCCAAATGCCTTTGCTAGCTCTTTTCAAAAGATTACTTCCCCAATAGCAGGCAAGGAAGTATAGCACATGATCCATGTGTCAGTCACATTGGTTTGCAGTACAGAATATTAAATTGCATGAAGGTAGGTAGTCATTGATAAACCAGACTGTAAAATGTGGCAGTTGAGGCACAGATACGTGTCTTGTTCTGTCATCCTGTCATGTTGACGATGACCTATGACAGACGGCCAAGTCGAAAACACAGGGCAGTAACTCCTATAGCTATAAATATGAAAGATCGTCTGTCAGAGCTCTGAAAATCCAATCCGAGTGCCTCAATAGTGTTAGAAAACACTGATTTCTGTAAAGTAGTTGGACATACTGATAAAAGACAATGAATAACAATAAAGTATCTTTGTACATGCTAAGGAAAGAATGGCTACATTTAAGTTTTAAATGCTAAAAGGAAGAAAAAAAAAAGGAAAGAGAAATTTCCAGCTGAGTGCAAGTACATTGCATTTCTTTTCAGACCACTTCATTTAGCTTCCAAATATGCTGTTTTGAAATACCTTTCAGCACAAGGATTGTTGTTTTTCTCAAAATGGCAATCAGTCACAACAAGATGAATACCTGCGAAGCCTTGAAACAGACATAGAGAAACAGACATAAAGAGAAGAAGAGATGATGAGAAGCCAGTGGGGCAGCATGGCATTCCAACATGGTTTGTATTAAACACTGAATTGAAATACCTTCTTAATTTTGGGCCATTCCTCCGAAGCTGGTCTAGTGCCACTCTAATTGTCCATTTGAATTCAGTGAGATTTTTTTCAAGACTCAAGGTCACTCCAACTTTCTTTGATATTTAGCTGAAGTCCTAATGGTAAATGTGTTATTGTCCTTGATTTTCTCTGTTGTAACAGTGTACAAGGATAGGTCTTCAGAATTAACTGGCTGTCCCTCTCCAGTGAGTGCTTGAAGGAGGAGAAAAAGTATGGGGAACGGGGCTGTGGTCTGCCTTTGCTTTGCTGATATCTTAGAGCAGCCTTATTGTTAAGATAGACAAATTTGAACACTTTCTTATCAAGGCAGAAGAGACCAGACTTTTTGTTTCCAAGTCCAAAGCTGCAAATCATTATGCAAATGCTTAGTAGTCATTATTCTTTAGTTGGACTATTTTAACAAAATGTAGTATGCAGTAATACCTTCAGTGGTGATCTAGGTGGGGGGATAGAATGCACTCTTAGTAAATTTGTAGACAATATGAAATTGGGTGGGAGTGTTGATCTACTGGAGGATAAGAAAGGACCTGTAGAGGGATCTGGACATGCTGTATTGATTGCCAATGACCAGTAGTATGAGGTTCAAAAAGGCAAATCATCAGGTCCTGCAGATGGGTCATGACAACCCCACGTAACACTACATGTCTGGGGAAGAGTGGCTAGAAAGCTGCTGGGCAGAAAGGGACTTGGGGGTGCTGATTGACAGAGGACTGAACATGAGCCTACAGTGAGGCCAGGCAGCCAAGAAGGCCAATGCCACCCTGACCTGTGTCAGAAATAGTGAGGCCAGCAGTACTAGGGAAGTGATTGTCCCTCTGTACTCAGCACTGGTGAGGCTGCACCTCAAATACTGTGTTCAGTTCTGGGCCCCTCACAACAAGAAAGATATTGAGTTGCTGGAGCAAGTCCAGACAAGGGCAACAAAGCTGGTGAAGGGTCTGGAGAATAAGTCTAATGAGGAACAGCTAAGTGAACTGGGGTTGTTTAGGCTGGAGAAGAGAAGGCTCAGGGGGGACCTTATTGCTCTCTACAACTGCCTGAAAGGAGAACAGAGCAAGGAGATGTTTGGTCTCTTTTCCCAAATTCTAAGTGATACCACAAGAGATAATGGCCTCAAGCTGCTCCAGGGGAGGTTTAGACTGGATATTAGGAAAAATTTCTTGGCCAAAAGGGTGATAAAGCATTGGAACAGGCTTCCCAGAGAAGTGGTGGAATCACCGTCCCTGGAAGCGTTCAAAAACCATGTAGATGAGGTCCTTAGTGGCGTGGTTTAGTGGTGGACTTGGTGGTCCTGGGATAACAGTTGGACTTGATCATCTTAAAGGTCTTTTCCAACCTAGTTGATTATATGATTCTATGTAGCAGAGTGCAATATGAATGGTACCAAATCATAGAAGACTAAGAGCATAGGATCAAAAGAATATAAGCCCATTGGTTTAGACCTCACCACTGAAAATCAGTAAGAACTAGTGACATCTGCATCTGATGATTAAAGCCTGCCTTGCGCCAGTGAATGAAAAGTAAATGTTTCAAAAAGCAGTTTTTAGTGATTCAGTCAAATACCCTACTTAACCTTAGAGAAATCAGCAGTTCCAGAACAGAAACAAGTACATGAATTCTCCCATACAATGTCTATATTTGTTCAGTTAGCATAGCCTTTGAAACATAGGAAAATGCAAATGTAACAACTGTTTCAGTGGGTTAAGGCCAAGGGAAAATAAAGAATAAATCTTTACATCATTACCTTGTGGGAGAAACAAAATTTAAATGTAAAATGATCTCTGCACGTAAAGAACAGTGACGTGAAAAATATGCTATTTATTTTGCAATAGAAACATTCTTACTGGAAAGAGTATGGCATTGGTTGAATTCCGCAATCGTGAAGGCTACTTGGAATTAAATGGGTGGTTTTACAGGATATGGGCTATAATGCTGGCTTTGAACTTGGTATTTTTCAGTTCTGGGACGTGAACAGTTACTAGCAATGCATCATGAGTAAATTTACTTTATTTGTACTGCTTGCTATCATTTGTAGTGCGTTATTATTTGAAGTTTTGTGTATATCTCAATTGAAACATTAAACTTTTTATGAACTGGAAATCTTGGAAATCCTTCAGAGGAAGGCTTTTATTTGTTATATTGTATCAGTGTTTCCATTATATCCCCCTGTTTTCAGGGATTTATAACTTAGTTGTAAAAAAATTCTGGACTGAAATTTGGCATATGGGATTGAACCTGAAGAATGATGCTTTTACCCAGTTTGAAAATAAGTCTGATCATACATAAATGCAGGATATAGAAATGATTAAGCATATCCTTTAGAGATTGTTTTGCTTTATTATTATGTTGCATTGTATTATACCATTTTCTACAATTAATTCTGTATTAATAAAGTTATATTTCAAATACCTTTTTCATCCCACACTCTTGTCTCTTGGATGAAGAATACAGTTATTACTGCTGTATTTATCACTGAAATGCGGTATGGCTGAGTGTTTCTGTAGCCCCAAAGGAACATGATGGTTACTCCTGAGTAGCATAGCTCACTAGTCTGGTACACAGAAGAAATATATGCAGACAGAATGCAACTAGACATTGGCAAAAAACAACAAGCCAACCAAAAAGAAAAATAAAAATCCCAAACTTCCAAAACTAAAAAACAACATACAAAGCTTTAAATGATACTCAGAGATATTCTAGTTTTTGCAGAGAAGTCTGGGATATAGTAGTACAGTGATACAGTAGATTTTTCCTTTTCTTTTTCAAGATCTGCAGTTCTGTTTCTAGCTCAGAAAATGTCAATTTTAACTGTCGGATTCCTGTTGCTTTCCAATTGGAACATCACCACAGTAGTGGTCAAGAAAAAAGACTGTCATTGCAAATTCACTGATTTATAGGTTATCTTTGGAGACTCCATACTGAAGTAATTACAAGATCTACTTCTTTTAGCTTGTCTTTTCAAAGGAGAGCACAGTCCAAGTAAAAAAAAAGCTGTCATTTGTAAGCACTTTCATCAACCAGCATTTTTTAGTGAGAATTTTTTCTCAGATTTCTACTGGTTATATTAAGACTTCAATATAAATTTTTGTCCCTCAGAGGAAAATAAGAGAATCTCATTGGAACTATCTGATTCCCATTTTTGCTCAGAGGATTTACATGATACCAATAAGATTATGTCACAGACCTCAAACACAGGAAGGTAATCCTGAGAAGCTTTAGACAGCTACAATGCATTTAGGGAGCTGGAAAGACTGCCCTTGTTCATCACGTCTGAGAAGAAAGCAGATGTGGTGCAGAACATACTAGTAGGTTCTCATCTGGTAATTCATGACAGATGTAAACTTGCTACTCGTTTGGAGTTACCATGCATAAGATGATAAAGAATGTAACAAGGCCATTAAGGCATGAAAAGCTCTTTAATGATGAAGTTCAATCTTCACTGTTAATTCAACCAAGCCTAATAATGTGTCTAAAGGTGAAAAAAAGACACACAAAACCCCAAAACTAAACCCACCAGCAGCCAGTTCTAGGACCATGAATTGGAATGCTGTTGTAAATACAGAACACCTGGAAAGCTGTGATTCCATTTTTTCTGGAAGAACATGAGAGGGAAAAGAAAGAGTGGTGTCATAACAACATATTGAGATCCTGGAGAATGTAACAGGACACTTTTCTGTGAGAGTGACCAAGAACTGGCACAGGTTGCAAGACAGGTTGTGGAGTCTCCATCCCTGGAGATACCCAAAAACACATGGAAATGGTTCTGGACAACTGGCTCCAGGTGACTCTGATTGAGCAGGAGAGTTGGACCACGTGATCTCTGAAAGCCCCTTCCAAGCTCAAATATTACGTGATTTTGTGATTCAGTGTCAGACTGGTGTACTCCAATTTGTGCTGTGCTGCAGTGCCTAAGTGTGAGATTTATACATCAGATGTAATGGAGAGGGGTTTTTTTAAATTTCTTCTGTTGCATATGTCGATACAGTCAGTACAAACACGTGACACATTTCCACCCCAGCCAAACAAGAGAAGGTTGTAGGCTATTCTGTGGTTTGGCTGAGCTACTTAGAACTACCATGCACAGTTCCTGAAACAGTTTGCTTTTAGTCTTGTGTAGCTGATCCCAATGACCATGGAAGTCAGGAAGGAATCTTTCCATTAACATCAGCAAGCTGTGGACAAGCTCCTCAATGTTTTGTTCTGCTCAGTAGAGTATATTAAACACATTGTTCAACAATATTAAGTTCAGTATTAATAACTTGAAGTCAAATGTCTGGATCCTAACTATATATTGAGAAATTATGAGAAAAGACTGAGATAGAATTGCAGAAAACGAGCAGCTTATTTTGGTCCATGTCTCTGGATAAAGGAATACAGGAGGGCAGAAACATTCACAGCAAGAAACAGGGAAGCAATAATACAATGAGAACAGCAGTGAAGTAAGTGGACTGTTGGTGAGAACATGGTTAAACTATCTAGGGAATAAGAGTTACAATTAAGGATTTTGGAAAGGACCAAGGCCAGGTTGGACAGAGCTTTAGGCTACATACTTTAGTGTGTGGTGTCCCTGCTCATGGCAGGGGGGTTGGAACTAGATGATCTTAAGGTCCTTTCCAACCCTAACTATTCTATGATTCTATGATTCTATGTAGGACTGAAAAGGGAAAAGGTGTATTTCAGAAAATTACATCAAGAAGTGTAACAAAGATCACTCTTGAGGTTGGTCTTAATATTTTAACTGGTACTCTCTGTAGAGAAAATGTGTGTGGTACAAAATGAGGAGGCATTGGCAACACAGTTAAAGGACACAGGCAGAGCTGACAGACTGACAAACTTGGAGGAAGAGGATTCTAAAATTTCCTGTTATCATCTGCAAAATGCCTTCCTGAAAGAGAAGACAGGATGTGCGAATTAATCACAGCAATGTAATATAGTACTGAAAAAGGCGTATGACATATAAAAGCTCAGATGAGGCTTTGGTGGGCCTCCTTCATATTATTTACAGTTTCAACCATCCATATGTTTAAAAATGTGCTAAGGCAGGACAGCTATGAAATGCAGAATCTATCTTCTGAGAAGAAACTGAATAGGCATGATATTTAACCTTCTGAAATGAGGATTTCTTACTGAGATGAGGATTTGATTGCTGTCTTTAAATATGTTAAGGACTTAATGCCAGAAAGGGAAAAAGCTATGATAAGGGACACTTAGCATAAAAACTAAGTGCATATAAAATAGCCAGGAATACGTGCAAATGAGAAGAAAGTTTTTAGCTTCTGAAATACTGAGGATCCAAACCAGATGAAGGTGGTTAAACAAACAAGCCAACCCTTCTTTAAATGCAGCCTTATAAGTTTAAGAGGGAGATCCTATAATATGGTTTTCTTCAAGAGTAGGAAAACAAACCTGATGAACTACAAGGTCCTTCTTGTCCTCAGTAAATGGCCAGATTTTAAAAACCTTTTCTTGTAGCTGTCATTGTATTGTCTCTCTTCATTTCCCTCATTTCCCTGTGACACTCTCAGAACCCAATACCTGGTGGATGGAAGTATTTAGTGAGTTATAGATTTACTTTATGATTGTTACGAAGAATCTGTTTTAGGTCTATGGCAAAGCGAACTTGCAAACAGCTATATTATCACCATGAGATACCTGGTTAGTTTAGTGGTATGGTTGCTAGCCTGCTTATCTTGACAGTGCAAGCTACGGAAAGTAAGGGAGCAACCAGTTAACTCATTTGTATATTGTCTAAACAGTACTCAGGCACTCCTCTTCTCAACATCCATGACTTTCCTTTCACCCTCTCACCTTCCTACAAGTATTACCTTTCTCCTGAGGTGGTCGGTGGGCAGCTTTAACTCTCATCTTATTTCAAATATGTGCACGTATATTTTAGAGGTTATTGTAGGTTTGGTGTGTTTTTCATAAATCACAGTGTAGATAGTTTTGTATTTACATATATGAATGAAGTCTAGTGTTGGTTTGTAAGTGGTAGCTGAAAGATGTTTTTCTGTAGCGTTTAACTGAGATTGAGTGATCTTGGCAAGTAGCTCTCTTAAATTTAGCATTAGTTTTTGTGGAAAATTGCTGAAATCTGAAGAAGATTGTACATTTGGTCTGTTATCCTTATGGTATAAGCTGAGACTTCATGATACCTGCTCAGGTTGAGGATGAAGGTATGTATATAATCTGTGGTTTAAAGGAATAGTGGAAACCAAGAAAAAAAGCTCAGTGGGGAGTTATTGAATTATTTACATGAACATTTTCTGTTGGTGGGATTTGCAATCTGGCAAGCTACTACCAAGTTAATGGAGTTCGTGGACTGTAATTTCACCCAGAGTGATAGTTATTTGTGTTGACATGTATCATTTCCTCTATGCTCCCTGACATTTTTTTCTGTACCTGTACTTTAAGGAACACACTATATATTTTTTAGCCAGGTCTCTGAGATCTGATCCTGTAAAAAAACTATCAGTATTTATCCTCTAATATTAGCTTTGGTCTGCCAAATGTACTTCGTATCAGTGGGCAAAAAGAGGAGTGTGGGCTGAAAGTTTTCTACACTGATTTAGTATGCCATAAAATCTTGCACAGGCCATTCCTCAGTTCCTGCATAGACCTGCCTACACTGAAATGAAGTTCTGACAGCTTCTACCTGGATTTAATACAAGATCAGCTAAGCAGGTGTTGATATCCTTAGCAATTTATAAAACCAGACACAGCAGTATGTCACTTGTGGTTTAGTGTCAAGGGCAGCTGAAGGGATACTTTGTCACTGCACAATGCCTGTTGACACATGACTTGATTCCCTCTATTTCTATCAAAAAATGACCTGCCTGGGTTTTGTCAGTTAAAACGTGCACTTGGTATTTCCTTTGTTTTTACTCTTTTTTTCATAAGCCTTTTCCTTATTAATCCAACTCGTTAGGCAATGCAGAAACATGAAACTAACTCTGTAAAGCTATATATATATTTTTTTAGTACATTTTGGCAATCTTGCTAACTTCAGTTGTGCTCATCTTTCTTTTTATCTACCATGGACTCATTTCCAGAAAAACAGTAAAACAGTCTGCTGACTTGTCCCCTAGGACAAGTGACATGAAATAGCTCATGTTCACACTACCAAAAACCCCTCTGAAATAGATTCTTCCTAGGTTTAGAGGTCCAAACTCGAGGCTGTGAGCAAAATAACTCTTAATCTGTCCGAACAATCAGCAGCTCACTACTTGAGTCATTCCCTGGCCCTTTTTCATTTAACAGTACAGTTATAGCCTAAGGCAATGTCTATACCAGCAAATCATGTGAACCAAGGCCCACTCTCTGGACCTGGGAGTGTGGCATGGCACAGTTTGCATCCGTGTAGCTACATAGTCTTTTACCTCTGTGAAAGCTGCCTTCATTTCTAGCAACAACTGTGAGCAATCTGTGGCTTGTGCTATCCCTAGACTATGCCTGGGATCAGCCCGTGAGACTCGTATTTAGACCAAAACTGTCGGGGGATGTAATTAATAATAATTAAGTAGCTTGGTTCTGAGATGGTTCTTGACCCAAGTCCTGGCCCTTTGAATTTTACTGTCACATGCAGTAGCCATTGGTCCAGCTACAGGAGAAAACACTGCTGAACACCTACAGCCCTCTCTGTCCTGTCCTCCTGAGTTTGGTCCCCTTTGCGATGTCTGTGCACCACCCTCTCACTTTGGCATGTGGTCCAAAATCCCTTTTGCTCCAGACCTGTCTCTATACTTCATTTCTATCACCCATCTCCCTTACTGTTTTCTGCATTCAGGATGAGTTATCCATCTCTATCTCTCTAACTTCTTCACTCAAGCAAGCTTCCTTTTATGCTTTTATCTCATTCTACTTCCTTTTCCTTAGATTTTTTTTTTCTTTTTCTCAGCTTTCTCCCGAGTTTTACCACATTTCCATCTCCTTTAGTTCTGCTTGCCTTACTTACTTCTTTTGCCTGGCTTCCAGTCCCCATATCCCCAAATTTTTCCCACCTCCATATCTTCTCCAGGCTCCTTGGTAGATCTGTCTCCCCCTCCTATGGCTTGGCCAGTGTGCATCTGGGTGTTAATGGGCAGCCCCAGACTGCTCCTGCAGTCCTGTGTCCAAGTTAACAGTGCCCAAGTTTCTCCAGTGTCATTTCCCATATCCACATCTAGGATGTATGGAAAAACAGCCAGTCACCAGGGAGGCTTAATTCTTCCACTGTAGTTCTAGTTTGCTTCTCTCAGGAAAGCACACACATATTTCAGTGAGCAGAAAGTGTAATGAGGAACTGGGTCATCCCAGTGAGGGCAACACATTTACAGAACTGTGATGTCTGAGTTTAGGCTCTGTTTGATGTAGTCTAAGTGTTGCATATGTGTCTTTCTCTAATGTTTCCTATTGGCTATTTGTAGCCCCCCAAAGTCACATGAAGAATGAGAAAAAAAAAGCCCTCAATGAATCAGAGGGACTTCCGTAAACACTAGGGCCCAAGACTCCTAGCCTATGAGTCCCCAGTGAATACATTAAAAACGGAGACTTTTGAAAGTTTTAACGTTTGGCCATTTCTGTGCAAACATACATCACTGACAGAAAGGTGGCTTCTACCTCTCCACTTTCCTGTCACCCCAAACTTCTGCTTTATGCTTAAAAGCACTTGAACTTCTCCAGTATTTTTTCAACATTGCCAGTATTTTTGTAACATTGCTAAACAACAGATTTTATTTAACCTTATTCTCAGAAACAGCTGTACCATTTTGGATGAAACTTCCTGAAATATTTCTGCCTGAGGCAGGCACCTGGCATGGAAAATTTCAGCTCAAACATTTAAGGTTTGGCAAAGTGATATGCAGCTGAAAACAGGCTTTATAATGGGAAGTGTTGGGCAACTTTAATAACAAGCAAAATTACCAGCCTCACCCCAGCACCAATCCTAACTGATGTGCCAAGCTCTACGATAAAATACTTAGTTTAAATGAATGAAGTCCTTACATATCAATCGACCAAAAATAACTCGGAACATAGTCTTCTTCCAGATATAACAAGCATTTCCGACTTAAGGCTTAGTGATGTAAGGAGGACAAAGTAGATTAATAACAAAGTGTAAGATGTAATCTTCAGTTTGTGTCTGTTAGAAAGAAGAGTAAGTGTGTGAACTGTACTGGCAAAGTCTATAATACCTTTGTTGCTTAGATCTTATGTGTTTGAGTCATCCAAAAGTCAGATGATTTATTTTCTCCAAACACACCCCAAACTGTTAGCCAGAATAATCACTTAGACATTTTGATGGCAAATGTAAGTTTTGAACACAATAACATAATTTATTAATCTTTCAGCAACTCACTCAAAGTGTTTAACAACTGCTTTTTCATTCAATTTCCCCTTCCAGTACAGGAAGAACTTCATTTCCTATTCTATTTGTTCTCCTCTCTCTAAAATATAGCCCTGTTATGGTAGTCATGTTGTTCTTTAACCAAAATAAATCAATAAATATTCAGATGTGTAGCAAAATTTTTTCTCCTTCTTCTGTGCACAAATTCATTGAAAGAGCTCTGTACTTTTCTCCTCACATCTTTAGAAAATACATTTTTTTAAAAAATAAAAATAAACTTAAATAATATGTAATTATCTGGAGAAAAAGAACTTAAGCAAAAGAAAAAGGAAAGTGAGGTTAAGGTAGCACTGATGTTTCATAGCCAGCTTGTATTTTGAGATTTTTTTAGGGGCATGCTGAGAGTGTCTAAATTCTGTCTAACATATAACTTTGGTGGAACTCAGACACCTAAACATTATAGAATATTTTCTGTTGCCTTCTCACAAGCAGTATGCAAGCTTTAGCGACTCTTAAAAATGCAGTAACAACTTTTTTTTCTGGAGAAAGACACACGGTCTCTGCATATGGCCTTCACCTGGTAAAGAAAAGTGAGTACCCAAGTTATTAGTTTATATTTTATTTATCATAGAATAATAGAATCACAGAGTGGTTTGGAAGGGACCTTAAAGATCATCTAGTTTCAACCCACCTGCCATGTGCACCTTCCACTAGGCCAGGTTGCTCACAGCTCCATCCAACCTGATCTTCAAGACTTCCAGGAATGGGGCTTCTCTGGGCAGCCCATCTTCTCTGGGCAGCCTGTTCTAGTGCCTCACCACCCCGACAGTAAAAACCTTCTTTCTTATAGATAATCTAAATCTCTCCTCTGTCAGCTTAAAGCCACCCGCCGGTCCTATCACTACATACCCTTGTAAAAAGTCCCTCTCCAGATTTCTTGTCGGCCCCCATAAGGTATTGGAAGGCTGCAATAAGGTCTCCCCGAGCCTTCTTTTTTCCAGGCTGAACAAGCTCAACTTTCTCCACCTGTCTTCATAGGAAAGGTGCTCCAGACCTCTGATCATACTTGTGGCCCTTCTCTGAACTTGCTCCAACAGGTCCACCTAAGCTGTTTTGCCTAAGTCACAGAAAAGGCTTCATCTCTTAGATATACTTAAACCTACCTCATCCAGACAGCCCTTAGTTCAATTTGGATAGTAGATAATACTGAGAGAGAGAGAGAGAGAGATGAGAACCAAAAAATAGCTTGGTCTGTATCCTGTAATGAAGAAAGGAGAATTTCATCCTTGGTTTCGTGTTGCCCTGAATCCTGGTTTATCATTTATCCTGTTCGATCAAATGTACAAACTGCATGGGAACCATGGTCTGATCTCCCACTTTCTCTAGGAGTACTTTTACCACTAGCCTCAGGGAGAAAACTGAGGCTGCTTCTGCCTTTCATTGGAATTGTGCATTGTAGTAGTGTAACTTGGTACTAGAGGGAAAGTGATGATGCAAATTATCTTGAAGCCAAAGGCCTATTTCTAAATAGGGGTCCCAAAAGCTCAATTTAGTGTAATACCCACTTCATAATGTATAAAACTGTAGCAGTCACCATGAAATGAGCTGCCTCTGGGATGCAATGCCTCAGAATCTGTCCCAGTTTGTTTCTATCATTACAAAATATGCTACCTATATCTTGTTGTATGAACAGCCTCTTCAGAAATAGTATATGGACACTTTGCATCATCTAGTTCTTGTTAATTTTGACAATGTTTATTTTTATTTACACAAAAGGCTCATTAGATTTACAGCATAATGCTGTAATTAGTAGTGAGAGATGCTGAATCAGATAGCTAACATCTGTAAATTGTGGGATTTTCCTATACTAATAATAGCTTTAGTGCATGGTGACCAATTGTATGATTTTAAAGTACATTTATCCTTTAAACAAGTCCCGTGTAGGAAAAAAGAGTACTTATATTAACTCTTCTTCTCCTTGTCAGCATACAGCAACTATGTTAAGATGCTACATGAAAGGAAACCCAAACCATACAGGATTAACAATAATATAGAAATCATGTCTGTGTCAGAACAAGGACCTTGCTAAAGAAAGGTATGTGTAGTTAAAAACATGCTAGTGCTTCTGATCTTTTTGGGAAACAGCTTTTAAAACATACCAGAAACATTACACAGTGATCAAGATGGAGTCAGAGGAGTGCAGTGAGCAGACAGATTCCACTTTCCGAGACCACTGTCTGATGGGAGCAAGGAGCTGGCTGACAGACATGCCACTGCAGAAACAGAGAAGTCCTTGGAGCTAGCAAATAGAATCATAGAATAGTTTGGGTTGGAAGGGATCTTCAAAGGTCATTTAGTTCAACCGTTGCAATGAGCAGGGACATTTTCAACTATATCAGGTTGCTCCAAACAACATCCAGCCTGGCCTTGGATGCCTCCAGGGTTGATGCATCTTCCACCTCTCTGGGCAACCCGTGTCAGTATTTTACTACCCTCATTGTAAAGAATTTTTTCCTCACATCCAGCCTGAATCCACCCTCTTTTAATTTAAAAAGATTACCCTTGTAGAGCAAAATGGGGACCAGAAGGAGGACATTTCTCCTTTTCTGAGGACTGAACAAGTAAGACACACTGTGGGTCACATACAGCCATGCATATAGTATAATATGTTAGCAGCACAGGAACTTCTTTTAGGGATTGCTGTTGGGATAGTTGTTAGGCAGCTGAAGAGGCATCTAGGCTGTTAGGATGCATAGGCAGGACTGCTCAATATCCTGAAGAGGTATCAGGTCAGAGACCTAGCGACTAACTAGGATGTTTATTCAGACATTTTACAACTCTCATGATACATGTGAAATTAAGGCAGCATAGGCTGACTGCCCTACAATCCAATAGGCTTGGTAAAAGTGTAAACCAGCTGTCTCTAATGGCATGACTACAACATGCAGTTCAGCAAATGTGACTTGGGGCCTTATTGCTGTGTCTCCACTTCTGACATTTATAGTTAAATAATGTTGTTGATTCCTGCAAGAGATGCTACAATTTCTCTCATTAAAGGAGGGGGAAAAAAAACCAGATGAAAAACCAGCCCCAAAAAACAATCTTCTTTTTCCTTCCCAGATTGTTCCCATTTACTACAAATAAGCATGAGTTCCTGCCTGGAAGCACTATCTGCAAACTGCAGTCAGATGTAAAAGAAGCCTAATCAAGCTTGGGAACCAGGCCTTAATTAGACTGCTTGGAAAACAGAGCAGAAGAGCAAATGAAAATTATTATCCATCACTCATGATTCCTGTTTCTAATTTTAAAGAGGAAATCATGCATTAATCAAACCCTAGCCCGAAGCTCAGAAACGCATTTTAGAAATATCCTGAAACAAGAGGAAATCTTTTCAGTGTTTAGAGAAAACAACTCCCAATCAGCTAGTATGTTTAACACAATGTATTTTGACATGAAATAAGCTATGTTTCAGTATGTTTAGCTTTTGTTGGGTCCAAGAAAAACAAAACCAGTACCAACTGAAATGAAGGCGCATGACAACAATTGGGGTTAAGCCTGGGTTTTGTTAAAGGAAAACAGAAATGTAGAGCATGTTGTTTTCATGGATAGAGGAAAGACATAGAAGGGTAAGAGGAACAATGTACTAACATCACTGCTATTGTGTGCTTTGGTCATAGCAAAGAAAGTCTTTGGCGCCCATAAACAATATTTAACACAAATTATTTCTGATAAAAAAAATAACAAACAGGAGTACAACCTTTAAATATCACCCAGAAATCACTTGAGATCACGTAGCAGGATTTATCAGAACTTACTTCATAGTTTCTGTTATATTTGGACTATAAGAATAGTTTTCTGGTTTTTGGCAAACTAATGTAAGCTTTCTGGCTGTGATTCAGAAACTTACCTTTTCTGGTGGAGTCAGATTGAAGTCTTTAATTTTCTTGGAACTCTCCAGGCAGAGGAGAGAAAATGGGTTTTTAACCCATATTAAACATTGCACCCGTTCTTGTGGAAACACAACATTACAAAGAATGCTCGCTGTTTTCAAACAAATATCTAAGGTTTTTGCTTTGAATTATCAACAATGCTTTCTAGAACATACCAGTTTTCCTTTTAGCTCTCCGAGCATTCACCAACTATTGCCTGTTTAGATTTCTAAAGCTAGTGGTTTCATGATTTGAAATTACATATCTAGAAATGTTAAGACAGCATGCATGTTTGTGTTGCTATTGTGACTTGCAAACCACGTTGTTCTGTGACTAGACTGAGAAAATAATGACAAATGAGAAAAATACAGGCATTTATTTTTTTCACTAATCATGCAATATATGTCATACTTTAGTAGAACTTCGTTATTAATTTCAGCAACCAAAGTTGGTAATTAGACAGATCATTATGGTCTAGAGGAATGGGCACAGACAAGAGTTAATAAGTACTGAATTTTAATGATGGTTTTGGCATGGGTTCGTCTAAAGTCTTGTGAGTAACCTCCATAGTTCAGCCCTATGAAGAAAATGGTCTGAAAAAATTGAAGGTTTTGTACTCCAGTTTGGTGGCATCTCCCTGCATGATATAATATAGAACAGAGTTTTTGTTATAATTGAAAAATTACAATAACTTTGTTTAGTTACTTTGGCTGAAGCTTCCATTATTTCTTTCTGATGCCTAATGTGCAGATCACTTCGGTGATGCCATGGCTGCTAGAATTCAGTTGTGATGCTTCTACTAAATGAAATATGACAGGATTTCAACTCTTGATTTCAGTTGAAAACTAGGGACAAGACAGAGCATGTCTGGTCTTAAAATTGGTGCAGTTGCCTTGGAGGTGAAAGGTTTAGGTTTAAATCCTTTTAGGCTAAACAAGAAGCTGAACCCAGATTTGCCATCTGCAATGTGAGTGTTGTAAACACCACACTGTTGTGCAAAAATGTAGATGTTAGGATTATAATATTTTGTAACAAAGTGGCTGAGACTTTTTTCCTTGATGCTAAATTCAAAGTTGCCTATACATGTGTGCTTGCAGCAGTTTAGTTTGGTCATGCCTCACTTTAGTCTATATTCAGCAGCAGAGCTCAGGTGGTAGGAAGGAGCATTGTAACCCAGAACAGCATAACCCAGAACATCACCTTTCTTACAGTTTTATGCTCCTGGAAGGTTTTCATTATACACTGTTGTTCCTACAGTGCTTTAATCGCTTTATGGACACTGGAGAAAGTAGTTTAACACAGTCTGAAGCATTATATCATCTTTTCAATACCTGTAGGTCTTTCTTTTTACCTATATTAAACAGTGACCTGTGCCAGTGTGCATTTACTGTCCTGCCTGCTGGAGAATTTGGTAAATTCTAATTTTGCTGTGGCTACTTGATTTTAACTTTTTTTTTTTTTTTTCTTTCACATGCCTTCACTGGAAATCATTTTTGTGCGTCTGATTTTGAATTTTATCATTGCAGTGTAGCCTTTGTATCAACGCAGTTATGGTACTACAACAAGCAGGGTCTGCTGATATCTGCCTTGCATTCATAGTTACGGGAGTGTGCCCAAAACTCCCAGCTTTCCTTCCAGGTTAATCTACTATTCTGGGGACTACCATGTGATTTCTTGTAATAATTATTTTTCTCTGCTTTCTTATCCTATACCTGCAGTTAGCCATCAGAGCCATACAGCTATCAACACTCACAACCCAGAAGTGGAAATAAGCCTGTCACTGATGTTAACAGCCTAGTAGAAATCCAAATTTGATTTGATTTTGAGTGAGTTCCAGCACCATTTAACTGTTTATAGACTAAATCTAGGTTCACTTAGTTTACTTTGATTAAATTACATATTTATGCGCCATAACAGTGTCTGAAATCTGCTCTCCCCACCCCCTTTTTTTTTTCCCTCATCTTCTTTGTTTTGGCTATCCTTTTCAGTCTTTATACATTTGTTGTTGCTATCGTAACTGTGTTTTTGGGTAGCAATCACAAAGTTCTAGGTGCTTTCCAAACATCAAAAAATTAAAAAAAGCTCAGTTTCTTGGCTATTGTAATCATGTCCTTGCAGGTCTATCTCAATGCACCCTCTATGTGAAATATGCCCGCAAACATGTGGCTTGTTTGATTTATAGCTGCTTGTGTTTTTCCAAGTGACTTGACTGTTGAAGAACTCTAATGCCTGCTCTGTTTGTGTATTTTAGCCAAAGCTGGCTCTAGCACTTAGGACTCTGCACACTGGAACAACTTATTCATAAGGTTTAGTTTTGCTTTAGTGCCCCTTTGCTCCACTTTTTTTGTCCTGCATTTGGTAATTCTGAACACTGTGCCTGTTCTGTTGTTTTCCCCATTTGGTAGTCTACCCCTTGTAAATTCGCAGTGACTGAATAATAGCGTCACTCGAAAACAAAGCAGAAAGATACTTGTATGCTTCACTCATTCTTCTGGATTTTTGTTACTGTTCTCATTTGGTGTTATTGTTGTGTTATGACAGAGGCTTGGCTGCAATTATAAACATTAAAACAATTAAAAAAATATCTACAGTAGATTCCAGACCCTAGAAGAGAGAGACAGCAAGCACTGTCTGTGATTCTAGGAGGTTTTTGATCTGGAGCTCTGATAGCACTGCACAAACTGCCTGTGAAATAGGAATAAATATGTGTTCCACAAATATGAGCTGGTTTCTCATACACAGTAGGAGCTTATCACTTCTCCTGGTGGTTGCTTTAGCTGGCTTCTCAATATTTTGAGCTCTGTAAGGCTGCATTCGCATTTCTTTTCTGTTGCATGCGCTGGCAGACTGAAGTCCTGATCTACCAGTTACCCAGATTGTTCTTTGGTTAGAATTCACTCTTGCTCCTACCTAAGCTGTGAAAGCACATCTTTGCTTTGCAAGGCAACTAGGATGTGGAGATTGTATACATGTAGTCTGCAGCCTTGCTGCAGCTGCAGCATGTCATCTGACTTGGAGACTGGAAAGTGCTCCTTGCTAATCATGATACAAGGTTACAAGAGACACTTGTACAGCAATAAAACATGAGGCTTGACTGCTGAAACCATACTGGATAAGGTTTGGAAGGTGACTTGTACATTTTTCTTAAGGTGGAAATAGCAAAATGTATTTTGCGGCAGAGAAATATACAAATATTACTGTGAGGTAAGAAGTATTAAAGAAGGCTTTACTAGCACTGTAGGGGAAGATAATACTATCAAGCATTTTTTTGTATTTGGAGACCTTCAGGCAGGGAGGAGAGAATTTCCAGAATTTTCTCCCTATCACCTTACTGAGTGGAGCATGATCTCTAATATGGTTTCCTGATGTTTAAGGTAAAGCTGTCAATAAGCTATAACCGGTCACTGAGGCTTCGTCTAAATATAATGTAAAAGAGAGCTGGAGATTGGTCCCTAGCCAGCGTGGATACCTCAGGACGAAGATCGTCCTGAAGAACATGTATCTTATAGGAATCTGTTTTGAATGGTCCAAAACAGCTGTAGGAGTAAGGCAATAATGAAGTTACATGAACAACCATGGGTCCAGTTGTCGTGGTTTAAGCCCAGCCGGCAACTTGGAACCACGCAGCCGCTCGCTCACTCCCCCCCTTTTCCTTCCTCCCCCTGCTCCCGGAGGGATGGGGAGGAGAATCGGAGGAATGTAACTCCCACGAGTTGAGATAACAGCACTCCAGTAACTAAGGTATAACACAAACCACTACTGCTACCAATAATAATGATAAGAGGAATAACAAGGGAAAAGGACACAACCGCTCACCACCCGCCGACCGATACCCAGCCCGACCCGAGCAGCGATCTGGGCCTTCCGGGTAACTCCCCCCAGTTTCTATACTGGGCATGACGTGCTGTGGTATGGAATCCCCCTTTGGCCAGTTTGGGTCAGGTGTCCTGCCTCTGCTTCCTCCTGGCTTCCCCTCCTCTCTGGCAAAGCATGAGACTGAGAAAGTCCTTGGTCAGAGTAAACATTACTTAGCAACAACTAAAAACATCGGTGTTATCAGCATTGTTCCCAGACTGAAAGTCAAAAACACAGCACTGCACCAGCTACTAAGAAGGAGAAAAAATGACTGCTGTAGCTGAACCCAGGACACCAGTATTTAAGGTTTTTCCATGGTTTGGCTTTATTTAGCAATGTAGATATAGCCTTAGAGATCTGACTGCATCCCTAACATCCCAAGCTGGTTTTAGTTGTGCTGTATAGAAGATAGGTTCCAGGCAGCTGATCTGTGTAGAGTGCACAGGAGGTAGAAGGTAAGAGTTCTTTACAAATTCAGCAAAACCTCCGGATCTGAGCCTTGGAGAGCTAACCTGAGATGTCCCAGGGTTATCCCTGATTCACTGCTCTGTTGCAGAATTCCTTCCTGATCTAGGGGAAAGTAGCTTCTGTGAAAGGGTTTTGCCCATCAGTAAAATGCCTACTGCAGAAAATTACTGTATCAGACAGTGGTATGAGGTGCTGCCATGCTTTGGGAACAGGGATTCTAAAAATTCCTTAGGTAGGTGGACATGCCAGTATTAGAAACTCCTGCAGCAGGTTGGCTTCCAGAGCTGATTCAGAGCACCTCTGCAGCCCAGACAGTAGTGCTAATTCAGAGTTCAAGGCCAAGCTGTTTCTTAGAAGCAAGAGTTAGGCAACAAGGAGATGACCTCACTGAAAGAAATGGAAGAAGAGTTACTTCATGTACAAACTTTCTTTTCCTTTGTTTCAGAATGAAAGTTCTGTGGTGTTCAAATACACTCCTTTTCCTACTTACCTGCCAGTGATATATTGTCATCTTACTTTCTTTTAACTTCAACGTATAAATCATTGTAAAACAAGACAGAACCAGCAGATACTACAAAGTGTAATAAAGTCATTCAGAACTTGATTACAAAATGAATGGAAGAATTTATGAGAAAGAATGCTGGAAACTCCATTTCAACATTTACATGGAGTGGAAGGAATAATCCTTTTTTCTTCTCTCTACTCTTCCCATGCATTATACTTTTTCCTATGTCTCTAAAGAGTGCTTGATATCCAAGAAGTTTCAGCTGATGAAGGTCTTTGCAAACCGATAAATAGAAGTGCTCAAAGGATTGCCTTGCATAGGGCAACCTGCTGCTGATGTTTACTGCTCTGCTGCAGGGACTGCTACTGTTGTCTCAGTGCTGATACTGACAGGCCTGTTAGGCAGACTGGCTTTGATCAAGCTTTTATGTGTTCCTTCACCATAATACAAGTCCGCTTTCCTGGACCAATTGAAGTTGCAGTCTTCCCTTGTTATCTCCATAGGGTAAAGCAAAGATGCAGAAAACTTAAGAATTTTCATTTACACTGGGTTTATGATTTCTTATTTTATGTCTCAAACTTGAGTTTATAAAATGCAATTTTCCATTGACCTTGCCTGTCTTTTTTGTAATAAATATTTTAAAACCAAAGATTTAAAAAGTATTAGTCATAGATATATCATGTTACCTAAAGGTCTGTTTGCAACATTGATTACAAATTTATTTTAATTGGTCAGATGTCAGTAAAATCAACTTTGATTACAAATATATTTTAACTGGTCAAAATTAAATAAAATTATATCTTTCTTTTTATAATCTCTTAGAGTATTTCACTATAATGGAGTTTTGTTCCATGTAGTTCATGAACTAGATTTACAAATAGGACATACAGAGAAGATCAAAGTGAAGATACGATCAGAGGTGATTTCATAACCATCTTTAAGACATAAAAAGGGTGATCTTGACATCCTTCCTATGCCAGAATTATATTTCTCCTTAGTGTGCAATCAACTGCATCAGATTATCTACTGGTAGTCAATATTATTTTTATGTTAATATTATTTTCAACCATCTCAGCTCATGCTGCTGCTGCTTTTCCACCAAGCAGATGCTAGTGCAGGTGCAAATGAATTATCTGAACTGCTCCCCATTATGGGGGCAGCATAAAGCCAGATGGGCTTAAGCAGCTCACGCATCAGCATGTGCATCTTCAGATGTGTTCTTGAGTATGAGCATCAGCCCTGACGAAATTCTCACAGACACTGGTGAAAGCAGTCCTGGTTTCTAATTACAGACTTAAAGTACAGATGTAATAGTCCATCTTGGTTTACCAATGTTATATAAAAATGATTGTATCTTTTTATTATTGCTCCCATATTATTAAAGCTTCATCTGCAGAGGAGGAAATGGCCCCGTCAAGGACATTTAGCACAAAAAAGCTGTGTTTGTTAAATATGGTGTTATAACTGCCCCAATACAGTTGCTTTTGATGCTTTACAGGAACCTTTATTTTTTTTTTAACGTGAATGTCCCTCATCAATCTGTATGTGCGTAGATCTAAATATTACTCCTCTTTTGTCTGTCTTGAAGTATTTCTTAAGGACTTACTAGTCAATGCATGTTACAATTACAAGGTACTAGTAAATTAAGCAGTAAAAGGTAATTTTCCAAGGCAATGGTACTCAACTGTTTATTCTTTTACATTATTATATCATTCCTTCTCACAGTTTGGCCATGGCACCTCTCGGCTTGCCAGTCATTTCCCAGGCTTGGGAATAGGTATTGACACAGATTAGGGACCATTTCTAATTGGCAGCCTGTCTGTGGCCATGATGTTCCAAGGAGTAAGGCAATTTAACAGATCTGTGTAGTTCCACCCCAGTGGACCTTAGAGCTAGAGAACATTTTAGTACACATTTAATTACTGGTACAGATGTGGGAGCTGGCCAGATAGTCATGTTCTAGTCTGTGAGGACACTCTGTGCTAGACTTGTATCAGACTTACGGTTTTAAGTCTGAGGAAGCACTGTGTTTATTAGAGTAAGAAACACACTGGAGGAGGGATTTGAATATAAAATGTTGATTAGAGATTGCCCTGTCTGAAAGGATTGCTGTATATAATGGGAGGTCTCAAAAATATATGAGTTAGTTGTGGTGGATTTTGTGCTGCATTATTGTTCTGAAATACCTGAAGAAAACACAGATGCAAAGAAGTAAGACCTTTTCATTGCCCTCAGTAAGTCTGTTCACAAAAACAAAGAACAGGGTGGAATGTGGGGTTTTTTTGAAGTGATGTGTGCATTTGTTTTTTGGTTTTGTGGTTTTGTTTTTTTCCCTGAATGAACTCTAAAGAAACTACTCAGGATATTTGGTCCTTAAATATGTGATACGATCGCAACATAGTAAAAATCATAAATTACCTGTTTTATTTGCAACAGCAGAAAACAGCACTGACTATAGACAGTATTTTTAAGAACAATTTAAGTTTTTCTTATTTCCAAATTCATATTTTTTTCCTTTTCTAATTGTTCTATGCAATCATAGCCCTGTCACCTTTTAACACATCCTATTTGCTAATTATTATATGTGACTATAGCCCTTCCTCCATGTATACTATTCTCCCTTCTTTGCTATAAAGGGGTGGTTTTGTTTCTGCTAAATTGACTAGGAAATACTGAGGAAGAAAGTTTTGAATGCTTTTTAATTGATGCTAAAAGGCAGCCTAATGCAGGCCAGAAACTCTTTTCAGGGGATCTACTTGCATGCTTTGCTGTCATTTTTGTCTTTTGATTTGCAACAACAGTGTCAACTGCTGGTGTAAAAATTCCTATTCCTTTTCTATAGAAAAAACAGATATTTTCCTTACAACTTTTTTTCAGAGAAGCTGAACTTGTGTGAAATTCAATGAAGAGCTTGACTGAGTCAAGTATACTCTGACTAATTATCTTGTCTGCTTTTGGCAAACCATAGGGTTTGGCCAATAAATCGTCCCACCATAAGCATTTCCCAGAACTCTGGCTTGGTTATATTCCCACAATATAGGGGCTCAAGGTGCAACTTTTGATAGGAATGTATCAGTGTGCAACTGACGTCACCTACCCTACCCACAAAGTTGTCTGATACAGTAATAACGATCTATATACCAAGAAGTCATTGATAGGCTGTTTGTGTTCATGTGCATTCTATACCATGGGACAGTATTGCCTCAAAGTAGGAGAAAAGAATCACTCTAGAGTTTGGTTGAATATCAAGGATAAGATTAATCAACCATAACAACACTGCTGTTTAGATAACAAGGTTGTGAAATACTTGTAGAGCTCAGCAGCTGGAAAGTATCTTCAGATGCTTACACACTATATCATCTGTTTGTAGGAAGAGAACTTAGCTTTCTTTGTCACTGGAAGCTTTTAAGAGATTTTAAGGTGATCTTGATATCACTACCTCTTTGAAAGAGATCAAGATGTTAGAGAATTTGTCTGTGTCGTGGTTTAAGCCCAGCCAGCAACTCGGAACCACGCAGCCGCTCGATCACTCCCCGCCTCTTCCCTCCTCCCACCACTCCCGGACGGATGGGGAGGAGAATCGGAGGAATGTAACTCCCACGGGTTGAGATAACAGCACTCCAGTAATTAAGGTATAATACAAACCACTACTGCTACCAATAATAATAATAATGAGAGGAATAACAAGGGGAGAGGACACAACCGCTCATCACCCGCCGACCGATACCCAGCCCGACCCGAGCAGCGATCTGGGCCTTCCGGGTAACTCCCCCCAGTTTCTATACTGGGCATGATGTGCTGTGGTATGGAATACCCCTTTGGCCAGTTTGGGTCAGGTGTCCTGTCTCCACTTCCTCCCAGCTTCCCCTCGTCCCTGGCAGAGCATGAGACAGAAAGTCCTTGGTCAGAGTAAACATTACTGAGCAACAACTAAAAACATCGGTGTTATCAGCATTGTTCCCAGGCTGAAAGTAGAAACCACATCACTGCACCAGCTACTAAGATGGAGAAAAAATGACTGCTGTAGCTGAACCCAGGACAATCTGAAAGTCAAAAGTCATTCTTTTCTCTGCTCAGATGTTCTTGAACATTCATAGCCAACAGTCAATTTAAAAATTAAAAAAAAAAAAGTGCCCATCAAACACATGAATATGCAAACTCTGAATTAAAAAATACCAGCTTTTTATATGCCTAGGTATTGTTTTTAATGTGTCATATATAGGGAATAAGAAGGCACCAGGAAGGTAGTGCTACATTATCACGCACTACAACCATTTTTATTCTGTTAGGTTCAATTAACAAAGCTTTTTCTGCTTTATTGAAAACCTGAAGTGTAGCTTCAGTATCTCTTGCTAATTCAAAATTAATAAATGCCTAATAAGCAAGCTGTGCTACCCACCAATTTTATTGTTATTCTTCCATAAATTTACAAATCCAGCTTAAAAAATATTCCTCTTGTTTTGTTAGGTTGACGGTAAAGGTTGACCTTATTCTGAAAGAGTGACTGAGTGGCAGCTGCTCCTTAGGGGACAGAAGCCAAGGGTGATAGTACAGCCAGACAGTGCCCAGACCCACGTTACTGTAAGGCAAGCAGGACAGACTTAGAGACAGTGGCCTGGTCTGACAAAGTCCAGATAATGAGGCAGCACCATGGTGATGAGACAGGTCTGAGGTCAAGCCAAAAGTAAAGCCAGGGTTTTTTTTTTGTTAGTTTGTTTTTTTTGTTTGTTTGTTTTTCTTCTTCTTACCCCATCAGCAAGAGCTGTGAGTGCACAAGGATTTGTGAGGAGACACAGCTGGGGCATTTGACCCCACCTGACCAAAGGGATATTCCATACCATATGGTGTCATGCTCAGCATATAAAACTGGGGGAAGAACGAAGGGGAGGAACACTGGAGTGGTGGTGTTTGTCTTCCTAAGTGACAATTACACATGATGGAGCCCTGCTTTCCTGGAGATGGATGAACACCTACCTGCCCATGGGAAGTAGTGAATGGATTCCTTGTTCTGCTATGCTTGCACATGCAGCTTTTGGTTTATTTATTAAACTGTCTTTATCTCAACCCATGAGTTTTCTCACTTTTACTCTTCTGACTCTTTTCCCCATCCCACCAGATGAGTGGAAGTGAGCAAGGGGCTCTGTGTTGCTTAGTTGCTGGCTAGGATTACTCACAAGAAGAAGATAACTAAGAAAGTTCAGTCTTGAAAGAAAAGAATAGGAAAAAATGCCACTCTGAACTTGTTTTCCAAAACAGAATCATGTCACAAAGTTCTTTACTGATTCAAGAAATAATTACAATATAAAAAATATATTTTGAAATTGTTTTATATTATTAATTATTGCTGATACGAGTTCTCCATTTCTCACGTTGATGAAATATAGAAGCTTCTAAAATGCCAGGGTGCTGGATGTATGATACCATGCATGGCAAGGCATTATCCCCTCCTTTAAGGATTTTTTCAGACGTGCCCTGAAGACAGCAGACATATTTTTGACATATTTCTGCTTTATCCCCTTACTTCTCTCCTCCTCAGTCAGGGACCAGAAGAAATGTTTGAAAATGTAAGGTAACAGGAATTAAATTAAAAACCTTGAAAGAGAGGAGAGTGGGAAAATTTTATATGAACAAAGTAGTAAGTAATTGAATTTGAATAACAAAATGGGAAGTCTTCAAAATAACTGGGAAGCCCAAAACAGTTCTTACAGTCACTCTCCAGATAGTGAACTTTTTCAGATCTGTAAGTGAGGAAGTTATCAGTGTAGGGTGCAGACATGATTTTATCTCTCTGGCTGTTTGTTGTATCAATTTTGTGTTAGCATCTATGACTTACCCAACAAACTTGAGTGCTCAGAAGATAGTAAAGCGCACTGAAGGTGTACTGGTTAATCTAATAATTATTGTATTTTTCTATTATAATACCAGCTAGAAACTCTTATCAGTGATAAGATTGGCAGTGATATAGGTAAAAAATCTTAGCTCATACCACACCGTCATTTGGCTTCCTGGCCGTTACTGTGATGAGGTGTGAAGAGGCACTTAGTGTTTGGTTTATGGGTGTACGATGTAAAAAGAATGTATTAAGTGTGATAATTCATAATACAACTTTTTTTATTTCTCTCTCACCATAATAGTAGAAGCAGAAGGGTAGCAAAAGAAATGCAGACTGAATGGCAATCTTTCCACTGGTTGCAATGGATTTTGAAGTAGGCCCAGTACATAAGGACTAGAGCTGTATAAGTAAATTGAGCAGCATCAGGTAACAGTGCTGGAACTGGATAATTTGTGTTACACTATCAGAATGGTCACTGGAATGGCTTTGGCCCCAGTCCACTTTTATTCTATCATAAAACTTCTGGGTATGATTCAGATGCCAGCATCACCAGTGGTTGTTCACAATAAGCAGTTCGAAAGTGACCACTTAGTTTTGGAAACGTAAGAGAGTTTAATAATACGGATGTAGAACATGCTGTTCCAGTTGGCCCCAAAGCCAGAGAACAGTCATAGGCTTGTTTGACTTACTAGTAATAGATGTGGTTAACCTGGGATGTTCTACAAGGGACAGGAGGTATCTGGTGATATCTCAGTTTCTAAACTGAAAAATGCCTTCCTTATCTGTATATGCTTTTCCTTTCCTCTTCAGAAAAGAAAAAGAACTACTACTTTATGTTCTAGTCCTTTTCTATTCTCTTTTACCACACGTCACACTCCTTGCTCTTCCAGTACCTCAGAAGAAAATCTAACATCTTATACTTACTTGTATGTTCTTGTTTTGGATGCTTTTTCTACCCAGGGTGAATGTCTCAAATTTTTAGTGATGGAAGTATTTGGACATATTGTAAAACACTTCCTACTTAGTCAAATAGTAGAAAACCTTCAAGAGATGCTGTGCACTTTCCACGATGATATAAAAAGGAGAAGAGAGTAAAGACAACTGGTTGGTCAGCCCATGAAAAAAAAATAATCTTAAGTGCTAGAAACAGTCCCTTAAGGAATGATCTAGTAGCCGTAGTTCTTAAAGACACTATGATATGTTCATTTGCCAAAACCATATAAAGACTTCTATAAGGTCTTTTTTCCTCATTTCTATGTACATATAATTTACATGCCTACTTAAACCTATCTATCTAGAATAGTATGCAGTTTCCATCTATCTCTGATACCATTTAAACTTTGGATTTGGAGAGAATTGGATCACATACAAAAAGGGACACTTTTAAAGGAGTGAAAATGATTCATTTAGGACCTTTGAACATAATTAAATAAATATTCTATTATAATACTTGTGTTTAAAAATTGTGAAATGCATTTATTCTGCAATGAACTCCAAAAATAATACTAATATATTACTAATATTAAGGCTTGCAAGAACATATTTTAACTGCAGAAAAGAATCTTTCTATATCTTACTTCACTAACATTTCTCAAAATTCCTAGCTTGGCTCTTAGAAGTGGCATAATATTGGTCCATTGGAAGGGAAAGGTTTTTCAGAGACACATTCTTCACAAGTCTTGCAAAAGCATTAGATGTATTTTCTCCAGTCTCATGTAAGACAATGTGTGTGTGGGTGGGTGTTATGCATTTTCCTGGGCCCTTAATTCTAATTCTGGGTCAGCTACAAAGCATTTTCTAAAGCCAGTCTGTCCTATCTGAATGTATTTTCTTGGTGCTAGGTAAGTAACAGTCCTCAGAACAGCTTTATGGAATTACAGGCTGTGAGGCAAGAGTTCTGCATGTCAAGAGCAAATTTGCAACAGAGTTCAAGGAAGTCAGGAGCCATCATGAAACAGCAGTTCATAAGACTCAACTGACTTCCACTGAAATCAATGGGAGACTTTGACTTCAATGGGAGTTGGAACAGATGCAGAAGAGGCACTTTATAAGGAAAGAAAACTACTTCATTTAGGATTTTTGTACGTAATTGGAGAAATGTTCCATTATTCACATATATGAATGCCAACTTGTTGTACCATGTCTTTCATGATTAACAACGGTTGGATAGTATCCAAATGAAAATTCTGGCTACTTCTGGCTATCTGGCTTGAATGTAATGAAACATAATGTGCCAGATTCTTGCAATACCATGTGTGTATGCCAAGGATGATCTTTCTACATCATATGCAGTTATTTTACATCGGTTGAGTTTAGAAGGGAGGGGCTTCACTAAAGAAAGCCCATGCTGCTATTAGGAAATATTTTTATCATACAATGGTGTCAGTGTAATACGTTCAGCACAAAAAACCTGACACTTATTATAAGGACCTATGAACATTGCTTCATGCATTGCCTGAACTTGTACAAGAATAGCTTCTTCCATAGCCAGAATACTTGGAGACATACTCAGTAGAACCATATTGCCCTCTGTCCCACAAATACTCAGAAACAGATGTGCAACCATATGTAACATTCTGTTAGACCTATGCAATTCCAATAAAGCTAATTTTTTTGTATGTGTTTTAGTAGATTTTTTCCCTATCTTCAATGTGTATGGTTCTCGAACTTGCCAGTGTATCATTGTGACAGTGACAAAACTGTTGTAAATTACACACAGACATATTTCAGATATTTTATCTTAAAGGTCCATCAAAAATCTTGTTTGTAGGCAGTGGCTGGTTTAGTTATACTGTCACTGTCTCTACTTTATCATATTAAATACAAGCTCTTACTCTCCAGTAAGAGTGTCTCTCAGCCTCCATGATCTTCGTTCTCTTTCTTAGTATCTGGAAAATTACTTTTTCTCCCACTGGCTGCAACACTGCAGTTTTCCCCATATTGGTTACATTTGCAAGCAAGTATTTTTGTAATTTTTTTTGCCTGCTGCCCCTCATAGTTGGAACACATTCCCCTGAAATGCCTGCTAAACTGTATCACTTTGCTTCAAATACTATTACAACTTTCTTATTCTGATTTTTTTTTTTTTTTAAATAAGATAAAAGAAATAGGCTTTTCCAAGATTGCGGCTGCCTGAGTGCAAAGGGACAGTTTTGTTATGAAAGTACAAGACAAATACTACTTCTTTTAGGCAATCTAAAACCTAGTGGATAAATTTGCATAGTGAAGATTGAGGTTCATACTTTTTGCTTCCTTTCTGGACATAGTAGACCAACTGTAATGACTAATGACAGTCAATAAACATTTACATCGAAAGCAGGGAGAGCTCATAATGAGAAAGCAAGGTACAGATTTGGTTCTGATGGATTTGCTGGGATCTTTTCAGAAGCTGCATTTCCTTCCCAGCTGATCATATTGCTCATATTGCTAATCTCAGTGATCACATTTGCCATTGTACTGCAAGGGAAATAATTATTTTTAATAGCTGATGAAATAAGAACTATATTTACTTGTCTTTTCATACCAGCAGGATTAAGCCATTAAGCTAATGCTTAAAAACCTCCAGAAAAGAACAAAACCCTGAAGAGTTTTGTTCTCAAGCTTAATTCAGGAAGATATCAGGATTTAATACACTAATTTCTATCTAACAAGGGATGTTTATGCAGTTACCTCAATGTTTGCAAGGCTGTGACTCATGAACAAATTACTTTCATGGTTGGGTTACATTTACACAAGCCAGAGTGTGAATTTTACATGCAGATCAACAAGATGGGACAGATGTAGGCGTGGGCATATTTATATAAAGGATTTGAATATGGGCAAGGAGAAACATAAAGCAAAATATCTGCACTGGTACATTCACTACTGCAAGTTGAAATTCCTCACAATCATATTGATGAAACTTTAAAGAGACTAATTTCATACAGGGCATTAAGTAGGATTTTGGCAGAGAGTTTAAGGTAGAAGAATCTGAAAGCCACTGACATTCCAAATCCTTAACTAAATATGAATTGATGCCACATGTCAATCTTTCACTTACAGCAAATGATGTGGACCTCATCCCAAAGATGGCAATCAGACATGTTAGCCTCTCCAGTAGAACACTGAGCTTCAGAGACTAAAACGAAATTACATGCATGCAATTTAAATAAAAATAAAACACAGCACATTGTAAAGTGCAGTACCTCCTCCTAATGCAACACGTGTACACAATCTGCACAATGGTGTAACCCACAGAAGGGAGGTGGCACTTGGCTTCATACTGAAAAGTCATTGCTTAAAAGGCTAGGGGTGGACACTGAACTTTGGTAATGGGGAAAGTAAGTACTGCTTAAGGGATATGCAGGCATTGAAGCATCTTAGCAGAAAAGCAGATTAGGCATAGATTCAGTAATGTTATAATGTCTGCCTCAGACTTGTATCTCCTCAGACTTTTTTTTCAGTGTTTACTCAGTTTATTCAGAAAAGTTAACCTTTAGGAAGAGAAAGAGATCAACAACTATCTATGTCTTAAATAAGAGCAAAAGGACTATTTAAGATCAGAAAACATTCATGTCAATACAAATTTAGATAGTAAGAATGTGATCTGTATTATTTTTAAGGGAAGCTATTCTTTTTTTTCCTTCTAGCAGCTCCTTCACATTTCACATCAGGAATAGGTTGTAAACTAAAGAAAAATAGAATTACCCAACAGTTCGCCTTGTGTTTCTTTTTCCATATTATGACAAAAAAGATTGACACTGTGCGATCTATTCTTATGGTGTACCTTAAGAAACCTGGCTTGTGATCATGCTTGCTCATAGAAAGACAAGTATTCTTTATGATTTGCAAGGAATGGGTATATAGGTAAGGAGAGAAATTGTGGAAGTATTTTAAAATAAATTCTTCTGCAACAGAGAAACTAAAAGAACAATCCTACCCTCCCTCCTGCATTGTTCAATGCATAGCTTGTTTTTTTGTGTCATTTTCCAGTTTGAAACATTCGTCTTTGGATTTAATTTTGTGGTTTTGATTTTGATAGAATTGTAAAGAAAAGCTACCACACATTCCATGTAATTTTAGTAGGTCTCTAAAGTAAACTGCTTGTCACCAACCTAAACATTTGTTTCTTGCCTACAGTTCTCTGTTAGATACTCCAAAATGTCACTCTGTTCTTCAAGATCTGAACTTCAACACTTCCTTTTTTTGGTTTATTGTTGATTTATATTTTTTCATGGCCCCTGGAGAAGAACAATTCCTTTCCCTTGTTTTTTGGAGGGTCTTCCCCTGTTTGTGTTAACTTCACCTGCATTTGCAAATATCTAAAACGTTAAGGTAAAATCTTGGACAATGAATTAAGTCTGAATGGAATGTGACAGAATGCATTCTCATGTCAGCTTTTTTTCTTTTTCTACAGTGCTGGGTCCACTGACAGGGTCTAGAGCAATGTAGAAAAGCAGGATAGTGGTAAAGGAATACGCAGCTATCAATGTTGCAGTTAAGTTAGTTGTTATAATTTTTGTGTATAACCCAGATATCAAAATGAGTAAAATTTCTCTGATAGGTCTTCTAAAAATCACAGCAACATATGAGTGAGAAAAGCTCTCTGGGTCAGAGAGTCCAGTTCCTTGCTATTACAAGCACTATGTCATATAATCTCTTTTATGAAGTTAATACATCCCTTATCGCACAGACGTTTCTGCTGGGAAGGTTATAGTAAAGTACATGCAGCCTTTGTATACTTTCTTTGTTTAAAAATATTCCTTTATCAATGTACCAACACATAGGAATGGAGGTCTTCTTTAGCAGAATAATGATATGCTGCTAAACTTTAATCAAAGGAAGTCATCAATGTCTTGAATAAAGCTCAGTGCCTATCTGCATGTTTTCTCTAAAAATCCACACTGATTCAGAGGAGAATTGTTTGCAGAGGGTAATTATTTTCACCTGAACTTCTGAAAACAAAAGGTGATCATAGAGCTTTAAAAAAGCAATGTCTTCAAATAAATTGAGCATGACTGAGCAAAAGTGTCTCTATAGACATTTTTAACAGCCTTCTGTCAGTTTGTGGTACAGTGTGAGATCTTCTAGTATGTCTTCAGCTTGTTTAGGGGTCTTTCCCTTACGCAATGTTTGGTAAATAGTGTCTTCTCTAATCCTGTAGGGAAAAACAACATGTGGTGTTCAGTAACAACCATTTTGACTATCAAATGAACATGAGTGACATCTTCAAAAGATATAGTAAATCAGTCTTGTATGTAAATGACTATAGGCCTGTGCAAGTGTGTTTCTCTTCCCCTGTGTGTGTCAATGCATATGACAGAAGAGGGGGAAGGACAGGAAAGCTGAAGGGGGTCAGGATGAGAGCTTCTAAAAGCGCATGAGCCAACATCTTTTGAAGGCTGAGAGAGGAAAAAATGAATTCTGAAAACTGTAGTAGTTTGAGCTATGCTTACTGGGAGAGTGCTTCTGTAGCTTTATCTGAGACTCTGCATGTTAATATCAGAATCTGCAATGGTATTTTAGTTTGGTCTTAATGGATAGCTGAGGTTTATAGTACCCATTAATAGTTTATGATATACAGAAATAGCCTGGAAGAAGAAAGTCCTGTTAATGTACTAGCTTGGTTTGAAAAGACTTACAAACAACACAAATCCCACTAAACTGATTTATCCCCTTTCAGCTGAATTTAGACAACATAGTGTAGCCCTGTTGAGGATTGTGTTTCTGGCTGGTAAGTGAGTTTTAGTCCAACTCCTCAAGTACCAGGATATCCCTCCTTCCTGTTTGTCTCCATTACAGCAATCGTATCAGACATAGATTTGCCATTATTTGTAAATCACAATGGAGCTTTAGCTTAGGTCAGAGTCTGGTTTGCTGAAATTTTAGACAGACTTGAAGCAAGTGTGTTAGTGTAATAAAACATTTCTCATGAACTTATGAACCTGTAGCTCTTACAGATTTGTCTTTCATGGTTTACTGTATAAATGGTATGTATACTTTCCTTACTAAGTATCTGTCAAAATAATGCATAGCTTTTGCATAAAATATATCTCCGGATGCATCCAAATATGAGATATGTCTAAGAAGGCAAGGAACATGCAAAAAAGGAGATAATTTATCTACATGCTTTAAATAGCATTTCTGAATGCCATTTATCCATCATTTTAATGAAACAAAACAGTGCTGCTTAGTCCAAGGCCTCTCTCATTCATGGAAATCATAAATTCACCAGCTTTTGAGGAGCAAATTTTTCCAGGCACTTCAAGCAGGTTGCAACAAAGTCTTTGTGACATACTGTCGTGGAATTTTCACTGCGCTATATTTCTGATAGAAAAACAATTTCAGAAATATCAAACAGATTAAAGTAAATGATGACTTCTCTTTAATGCAGCTTCCAAGCTTTAACGTTAGGTTCTGAAATGACATGAGCACAATTGCAGAGGATTCAGAGAAAAGAAATTTTTTATGAATACTTTTTCAAATTTGTTGGAAGAGACCTCAGTTCAGCAAAATGCTGAAACACTTACTAAGTACCACTAAAGTATAAAGGATCTGAACATGAACTTAAGTGGTTTCCTAAGGGGATCACTTCCAGTCTAGGAAGCTAAAGACATAGTTCTTTAAATAATAATATTGTGAATTTAAAGTTCAGGGTCCTGAACAAAGAATATAAGCTTTTTAGTAGAACAAGAAACTTCTTTTGTTATAGGGAGAACTTTATTTCCACAGGATTGATAGGATGATAATGAATTATAACAGTCTAATAGAGTGAAAAAAAACCCTAATCAAACCATAGAAATTCCTTAAGGAGTTTTTAAGAAGATATTAACCTTCAACTTTCTGTTGGTCTAAACCCTTAGAAGTAGCAGACTTGGTACAAAGACAGCTTGGTTTTATAGGAAGGACATAAGAACAGTGACCATATGTTTTTAAAGATATTTTAAAATAACTTAAAGACATTTTGAAATTCCCTAAACACATTTCATAAACAGAATACTTGGTGGAGAAAGGTTTCTATTGTTGTTTTTGTAGAATGCTCCGTCTAACTCATACTTGAGTGATGTGGCTATCTGAAACTCATTCTGTCTTTTGCTTCCATATTTTCTCCTTCCAAATTCAATACGCTTTAGGTTCCCATTTCTGACTTTTCTCCTTTTTGTCTCCACCTTCAGAAGAAAAATGTCTCTGGGCTAAACAGCAGTTCATATGACAGACATATCCTCAGTGTTTGCAGCTAAAGCATAATAAACTTAAAGTATCTTCGAGATGTTAAAACTCCCCAGAACCCATGTGCCCAGTATGTGTTGAACTTCTTGAGGATGTGCAGGTCCTCTTTTCACAAAAATTGCTGAGTTCTTCCAGACTTTAAGCATCTTATTCCATACTCCTGTTGGATTGACAGCAATCTTGAAATCTGGAAAAATGACTCAAATCTACATTTCTGCTTGGAGAAACAAAACATGTCCTGGTTCAAACACACATAGTGGACTACCTCCTGGTTCGAGGGAGAACATGGAGTGTGCTAGAGCTTCCTATACCAACTTTGCTTCCTACTTCCTACTTCCATGCCAATAAGAAACAGTATCCTTAAAGTGAGAAAAGAGTGATGATGAGCAATCAAAATGCTTTGATTTTACATATGTTGCTATTTTGTTTGTTTATACCAAGAGAATATATGCCTGGTACTAGTACATCAATATTATATGTTCTTTTACTATCCAAAAACTTGCAAAAATATTTCCTAGGAAAAATGTCTTGCTTTCTGAACAAGACATGAAGCAGGGCCATATCTGTCAAAAGTCTCAGTTGAAAAAACAAGTTGCGTGGCCGTCTCCAGAATAACAATAAACTTTCTTCTTTGATTGTGCCAAGACTTCACCTTTATTTGCCAAGTAACTGATAGGTATCAACCCTGAAGGACATGTACATTTCATAACAACTGTTGTTAGTGAAATGTTGTTTTAACTGTTTATTCAGACACTAACTGAAATATACTGTGTTGTTATGCACTTAAAGCATGTGGGAATTGCTGGGGTCTCACTTTTTATGGCACAATTTAATGGCCAGATTAAATGATCTACATATGATATTCGTTCTCTAAAATGTGCTGAATCAGTTAACATAATATTTCTTTGTATTATGTAGAAGAATGATAACATGAATCATCCACCCTACAGGTTCACTATTTGTTTGATGACTGTTTTGTACAGCTAATATTTCAGAGATAGAGAAGAGAAACAGAAAAGAAAAAAGGAAAGAAAAAAGAAAAAAAAAAGAGAAAAGAAAAAAGAAAAGAAAAAAGGAAAGAAGAAAAGGAAAGAAAAGGAAAGGAAAGAAGAAAAGAAAAGAAAAGAAAAGAAAAGAAAAGAAAAGAAAAGAAAAGAAAAGAAAAGAGAAGAAAAGAAAAAAGAAAAGAGCTCCTCCTCTCTAACAGAATAAAGATAAGAGTGATTCTCTTGCAGTACCAATTTAAGTAGCAGTTGAGCCAAGAGTCACAGTTCTTACTTCCCTGTTCTTGAATTTCTTTTAGTTTATTTCCCCTTTTACTAGGTGACAGAAGAATTGGATGGCACCTGCCTTAGGTACTTTCACTGTTGTTATCTCTGTAGGCAGAGACTCTTGTATTTACATATGCTTAAGGGCGCACCCTTCAAAGCTGTCTAATCGGCTTTTACAGAGCATGGCTGAATTTCTTCCTGACCGTATCTGCAGAGTTTAAAATTACAGAATGGCTTTAGAGTAGGTGTAACTACCTATACATTATTTTAGGCACCTCTTATCTTTTAAATGACTATTGATAAATCCCAAACTAATTAAGTGCCATGTCAGCTTTTCCTAACTCTACACAAGATGAATGGGGAGGAACGAGTGTACTTTCTAGCTCTTGGTAGAGAAATACCAACAGATTCAGTATGCTGCTGCCAGGATAACTGCCCCAACTATAACTTTTTGCTGAAGTCTGTTATATATCAGATAAGTATTAACACTCTGCTACTAGTGAAGTGGCAAAAATTTGTCATGGCACTTCTTCATGGAGCAGGTGGAGGGACAAAATGCCAGGCATCATCTTGCAGTATATGCTTCTGCTATTTACTCCTGCAGATGTAATAATTTTCTGTTTAACAGATCATACTCCCTGCAGCACAAATCCTGCAGTAGTGGCTGCAGAACTACTTTACTGGTATGTTGTGGCTCCAAAGACCAGTGAGAATCCTTGAAGAATTTCTTGTTCAATATTTAGGAGCATGTAGCTGACTTTCACATGGGGAACACTTAGAGAGAGGGAAAGTTTCTAGCAAGTTCTCCACTGGCTTTTACATTTGGTGGCAACCATTTAGCTCTGAGTCAACACAGTAGATAATGAAGTATGCCAGGGCTGGGATTCAGCTGCAGGTGGTAGTCAGCTAATGATGTTTAGATGTTAGTGAATGAGATATCCAAATTCATCTACAGTTAATAGAGATCTAGAAAGTTTGTCAGTGGAGTCTCAATTGCTATACAGCTTATCAGTATACATGTTTTTTTGCACTTTAACTGAATCCTTGGCAGACTTTTTTGCAGGTATTGACCAAGAACATAACTTGGTTCTCTAACACAGGCAAAGTGATGTTTCAGATGTCATGAATATCAGAGATGTCCTTATGAGTTTAACAGATGAAAGACCTCATACGTGAGCATTTCTGATCAGCAGCAAACTTGATGTTTGACATGGAAAGTCAATGTCATGGTTAGCATTGCAGACTGACATTTCTATTGATGTATCTTTTCAATGTAGCAGTTTGAGGGACAATACTGGCTGAGAGGTGGGCAGCAGAGACAGCAGAAGGGGCAAGGATGATGGCTGCAGGCAACTCTGCATCCTACAGTCAGCTGCAGAACCATGTCTGTGGATACTCAGTGAAGTTCTTTCAGGCAAAGGGCTGCTATCATGGGACCTCCTTATTCATTACAAAGGGACCTTGACACACTTGTGAGGTGGGCCAGTGCCAACCTCATGAAGTTCAACCAAGCCAAATGCAAGGTCTTATGCCTTGGTCAGGGCAACCCCAGGCACAGCTACAGGTTGGATGGGGAGGAGATTCAGAGCAGCCCTGCGGAGAAAGACTTGGGGGTGGTGGTTGATGAGAAACTGAACATGAGCTGGCTTCAGTGTGCGCTTGCAGCCCAGAAACCAACCGTATCCTGGGCTGTATCAAAAGAAACGTGACCAGGGGGTCGAAGGAGGTGATCCTGCCCCTCTACTCTGCTCTTGTGAGACCTCACTTGGAGTACTGTGTCCAGTTCTGGTGTCCTCAACATAAATAGGACATGGAGCTGTTGGAGCAAGTCCAGAGGAGGGCCACGAGGATGATAAGGCTAAGGTTCAAGGCCAAGTTGAATGGAGTCTTGGGTGACATGGTTTAGTGCGAGGTGTCCCTGACCATGGCAGGGGGGTTGGAACTAGATGATCTTAAGGTCCTTTCCAACCGAAACCATTGTATGATTCTATGATTCTACATGTTATATATATTAGATATTTTAATATATATTAGTTATTTAATCGTGAAATCCTGGTAGCTGGAAAGGACCATTATGTCACTAAACAGACAAGGTGTTTGTCATGTCTGTAGTACCCGTAGTGTCTGTAGTGTGTATAGTGTGTGGTTGTGGCTGGGGGGATCCCAGGGTATTTTAAAAACAGAGGTTTGAG
>NW_009931488.1:17550-25412 GCF_000696875.1 Nestor notabilis | reverse complement strand
TGGCTGTGATGATCCAAGGATATTGTAAAGACAGAGTTTGGAGGTAATGGCAATCTCTTTTATTAGACTAACCACCCTGCTCAAGTAGATAAATAACCTTTCCAAGGTGACAGAAATGTAAGAATTTCCATCTATAAAGCCTTAAACATTTAAGATAATGAGAAAAACAAGGATTTGGAAATTACCTGCCCACCTAAGGCTTCTGTTCTAAACAATATCCAGAGCTATTCCTGTTATTCACAAGTCAACTGAACATAGTTTGGACCTCAGCCTTTTCTCCTTTTAATGAGTCAGATTCAGAAGGCTGGTTGGCTGAAACCAAAGTGCTCAGTGTGTACTTGTACTGCAGTACACATGGGAAGTTGTCCTTCTTCCCCACCTACCCCCCCCCCCCCCTTTTTTTTTCTTCTGTTAGTGCTTGTACTGAATGACTGCAAGGATTGTGTCTTGTTCTTTCAAAAGCAAGTCATTCATTAGAATGCTTTACCTTAACTAAAATACACGTTTTCAACTTCGGCATGGCCACTGGCCAGAAAAGGAATTTCCTTTTTTTTTTTCCTTTCAAAAAAAGAGGTTGGAAACTATCAGCCTATATCAGGAAGAAGGATTTCAGTTTTAAAGGTGAAATAACATTCGCTCCTTTTACATGATAAATGGAAGAAATAGGATACACTAATGAAAGAGAGGGGACATAGCAATTAAAAATACCAGGAGAGGGTGGTACACAAGTATATCCTCATGTTATCTTAAAGTAAATTAGCATGAAAGGTTAAAGAAACCAGACTTCTTTTACTTCATAAATTACTCAGCTTTCAGTACAGGTTTTACAAGAGCACATATTACTTACCTGAACAACTGATAGTGTGGTATTTATCACATGCTGTCTCCATTTGTAAGGTCATAAATTCCCATGCTGTGTTTGCCTGTAACTTGTTTTAGAGCTAAGTGTAGCAGTAAAATGCTGGAAGAAAATCTATAGATTCAACTTATAGTACCTGACTCTGTATTTTGTCCTATCTTGAAGGAAGTGAGAGATAAGGCTGAGGTTGTCTAAAATGAGCAGATATAGGAATAATTGCTACTTAGTGTCTTAACTGTCATTTATACATTGATTCCTGGCATTTTAATGGATGAGGAAAGAAAGCTTTTGCTTCCTATGTTAAACCAAGGTACTTCAGCTTCATATCTCCTCTGAAACTGCTGTCTCTTGAAACTTAAACACATAAATCAATACAAATATATAATTTCAAACTATACAATGTACATATATTAAGATATATTGTATTTATAGTATACACATTTATATGTTATAAAAAATCAGTTACCATACTGTTTTAGCATGTGTTCTGCTGAAAGCATAATGTTGTTTTGACTTTGTTTAATTCCCAACAAGAATCAGGTTTTGAAATTTCTAATATTTTAGGGTGGAAACTTAGCTTTGTTTTCTTATATATGAAACTAGCCACAATGTCAGATTCACTGATTATTCCCTAACATATATGCCCCTTCAAAACCAAAACATGGTACACTTCTACATGTGCTATTGAAAAGACATGCCTGTGTAAGAAAATCTTTACCTATGTGAGCAATCAATATCCATCTCACCCAAATGCATAATAATGGAAAAAAAAAAGAGTTTCTTGCCACAGCTTATAGGACAAATACCTGCTTTTCACTGTTTGTTAGACTCCTCACTGTTACCCTGAGCAAACGAGACCTCTGCATGTGACCTTCTGTGTGCCCTTTCTACATTCACCCAACAGAAGTTGAAGGAAATGTGCTTCTGTGTTTCTTTAAAAAAAAAATAAAATTTGGGAGGAAACAAGTCAAATACATCATGGTGATTAAACAGCTTTGTCAGAAAAGAGTGATGGTCTAATTGTTTTAAGCCATGAACATATTAAAAAATACAGTTAACTTGAAAATCAGTGGTAGAGAAACCCAAAATTGCTGTCATCCTGTTTGCAAGTAACTTAGGTGAAAAGGATGATATTGTCATACTTCCCAGTTTTAAATGAACAGCCTGCTCACTTCACTCTTTCTGAAGAGTGAAGGCTACTCTGTCATGCATGCATGCTGTAATGCTGTTTGCTTTAGGTTGATACTTAGATTTTTTTCCCTTTTGTGATTTAATTGCTTCAATGTTCTTGAACTGAGACAAGGATATCCAGAAAACTCATCTGAAGTATGATTAAATGATGAATTCCTCAGTAGATGTATATCTTACAGAACAACTGATTTTTAGAGTTTAGCTCAAAGGGAAATACCAGGTGGCAATGGAGGACGTAGCAGTATCATATGAATTTTTTTTCCTGCTCCTTGATGCAGATTCACTTCATCTCTTCTGTAGCACAAGTTATATGCAGGTATTTGGAAATAAGATACCACAACAGATCTGTTCATCTTCAGGCCTCTGGTATTCGTTTACCACTGTCATATGGTGTGACTTGGTTGGAAGCTGTGGGGACACCTGCTCCAATCATGTGAATTAAAGCTGTATCATCTACTGGTATTAAATTTACTTCAAGAGAAACTATCCTATAAAGAAATGTTATAAACCAGAGCTATTTATGTTGAATACAGCAAATTAAATATTCTGCTAAGAGGTATCTAAGCATTTTCTTGGGGTTTTTTTTTTTTTTTCTCTCTTTTATTTAAGGAAGTGAGAGACAATTATCTCACAGCAGAAGATTATGAAGATAATGAAATTTAGGAAAAGTATTATTTTCTTTAGCTATCCAGCTTCAATTGTAGTTTTGTAGTATTAATAGATTTACTGAAACGTTAATTTCTCCTGCACTTGACAATGAGAAGTTTTCTTAAGAGCTACTGCTCAGACTGTTTAGGAAAAATATTCTTTTAAAACTTGCATGAATAAAAACATGAACGGAAACTTGCTTTACCTGAAGTATCTTAAACAGTTTAATTTCCTCATGAAAAACAAACAAAAAAAAAGTTGTTTCAATTTTCACCATAACTCAAAAATTCATGTCTGACTTTGAACTACTGCCACTACCAAACATCTTCAGGCTAACTCCCATTAAAAAAATCAGGCCTAGATGTTTCTTGTTTAAAATCTGTTCACTGCAAGTATCTAAAAGGAGCCATTGCCTACTTTCTGTGTCCTACAGTTCAGAAGGGAAGGTTTGGCATGATTATACCCAGTAAAACTTAGTTGTGTTTTTCTTTATTTTTTGTTTGTTTGTTTGTTTCACAACTTACAGAGTATCAGTTCGTACTGCTTTTTATACTGGTTTTCATTTGCAGTCTTAAAAACTGTCAGGAGTATGTTTATTATAGATCTAGTATGTACTTTAGACTGTGAGGACTTCATGTTCAACACAGATGTCTGTAAAAATTGTTCTTCTGAGGCATCATGGAATATCTGGAAACAGTTTTGCCATTGATGCCTTAATAATTTTCTCAGATGCAGAATAAGATTAAAACGTTATTGGAAATCAAGCTGTGGTATTTTGTGATTTGCATTTCCCTAATAGGTATGACATCTGCTCCAAGACTCCCAGAGCATGGTTAATAATGCTGCTGGCAGGTTTTGCTCTTTTCTGCATTTTGCAGATGTTACATCCAGAGGTGCTCAGTTTTACACCTCTCCTGAGGCTCTCATGAAAAATCTGTGGTGTTATGTGCATGTTGTATATTATGTGCTACATGACTGAGATGAAGAAGACTTTTGCAGGTCTTTCTCAGGACTTCTAAACATCTGTCCTTTGTGACAACAGGCATATCACTTAGGAGGGTTTCAAGTCTACATATGCTCTGTTTTATGGTGAAACAGATTATTCTACTGGCAGCCATGTACAGTTGCTAAAAGTTATTCAAATTTAATGAAAGGGTTTTTGTGCATTACGATGCATACTTACCAAAAAAACAAACCACAAATTCTGATCAAAATTGAGCAGTTCACATGCTAGTAGGCTGTCACCATGATCATCCCGATTTACTTTCAAGAGTATAGAGCAGAACTAATCCTGTATCTCAGAGGGTGAAGGTAAGGCAGGAAAATTAACTTATTTCCTCAGGGTTACAAAGAGGTATGTCAAAATCATGATTCAAAAGCAGAAGCTTTTTTGAATAAGATTAATGAAACTTTAGTCTTCTACATAACCTATATCTTATCTATTTATGGCTCAGAGACCTGAACACAGGCATCTAGTGACATTTGAGATGACTTAGGGTATCCACGGTACACTGACATGCCTGGGAGATATGACACAGGACCTGGGGAATACCCAAGCCCTTCTGATGCAGCACCTGAAAGGCAACATGATATTCCAAGGTATCTCAAAAGATATTTTGTACCTATGTTTAGGCAGCTGAATCAAGCTGCCTTTACACTTCCTTTCTGTTCTGTGCTTTTAACAACATAGTAGATAACCCAATTTATTTGCTGACAGAAGACAGAGATATATCTTGAAATAACTCCAGTGATATGAGCAATTGACAAGGTCATGGTAGTCCTGCAATTTTGAATATATTTGTAGTCCTGAGAAGAAAATCTAAGGACCTGTTACCAGGGCTTCATAGCCTGCATCAGTGCACATCTTCATAAGCACAGATGAGACCTGGATGAGTCATGGTCTGCTGACTGTGTGTATACTATGCTTCTTCATGAAATGCATGCTTCTTTTTCTTTTCATGGTCATGCAGGGACAAGGAAAGGAGGAGTTGATGTGTACCAGTATGAGGCTAGGATTTAGTTTCCATAAACATCTCAGGCTAGCATCAGAAAATCTTGCCTAGATGTTGTGATACAGATACAGCTACAATTAGTTGATGAAATCAACCTTTATATCACCTGTTTTAATTTTTGAACTAACCCAACACAATTTATGCTTACTGTAATTTCTGCAGTGTCTTCAAAACCAGAAGAAGGTACTAGGGACTTTAAAAGAGAGGGAAAAGAGAGAAATGGTTAAAATGTTGACATTTCTAGTAAATGGAAATTATAACTTCGTAATCCCCACAGTTTGAATGTCCTGTGAAGAAGGCAGCTGCTTTCAGCTTAACAACATAAGGCAAAAACATAATAACACAAGACTATCCAGTTAGTTGTGAGAGATGCCAGACATGCAAAAGCATGACAAAAAAATCAAGTAGATGTATCCTGTATCCCTGTCTAAAGCAATCTAGGGTTTTGCAGATAGAATTTTTTCAAAATGTGAAACAAATACTTCAAAAGGAAAACCACACTGAAGTGGACAGTGACGTTGTCTTTGTTTTCAAAAGTTCTTGATGGATCCCCCCCAGTTGCTTTTTGATCCATATGGGTAGAAGATCAACAATAAAAATACATCTTATTTGAAAAATCAGTTCCCTTTTGCCAGTTCTGAACCTGAGTTCTGTAGTCCTTGTGTCACTGGGAAGTGCTCTTCAGGGTACTTATAACACTATTAATGGAAGACATTTCAGGGTAATCATTAATAAATGGTTAGCCTAATCTCATTTTACATAGGGAACTGAAAAGTCTCTGTGTAGAAATAGCAGTTGGTATCTACTGAGCCTGAGCTTTTGCTAGGAACAGAGAGGTGAAAGGCTTTTTATTCTGTTTTCACTACCAGTCTCTTGCACCACATAGGCCTTCAGGATGCAGGATTTAAATGTTTAGCAAGATGATTTCCACTAATACGACAAAACTTTTCATGGTGAAAGCCCAGCTGGAGAGTTGCACCTTTTATAGGAGTCTAACACTGTGTTATTACAAGTATTCTGAAAGTAATTTGTGACAAAAAGGAAAGAAATAGGGGCTATCAATCAGAATGTCAGTTCCTGTTTCAATCAGAACACATTTAAACAACATATTGTAAACCCACATCTTTCAGTGTGCCAGTTTAAGAAACCTTTTCTTGCTGATTTGCAGCCTCAGGAGGAAGAACACTTGCTAGATGCTGGTAGTGCTCCTTATTAAATTCAGTGTAAATTCATAAAATAAATTACCCAGCTAACTGGCTGTGTCCTCAGTCCATGTGCACCCAGACTGTACTTTTTCCATAGATGCAAAACAGATTTACAGCTTAAAAGTAAGTGCAGCGATAAAGCAATATTACCAGTAATAGTCTTGTGCCAAGTTTTATGACCAGCTACAATAAAAAAAGTTGTTCAGCCACTTTGAATAATGGATCTGACAGATCCTACTCACTGTTTTGTAGATCCTGCTGGAAAACTCAAGACCTAAGTAGACAGAATGCATTTGATTCTTTCATTTTGTCCCTGCCTGTGGCACGGGGGTTGGAACTAGCTGATCTTTAAAGTCCCTTCCAACTCAAACCATTCTGTGTTTCTGTAATTCAAAATGGAATACATGTAGTATTGTAAGAGTTTCAAAAGAGTAATTCTAAAAAGACCCTAATGTTGAGATAAAACCCAGGTTAAATACTTCTCAAATTTTATTTTGCATCCTCTGAGTTAGCCTCCTCAGCTGAAACTTGGATCTTCTTGTTCTGGAACTTCAACCTATTCGATCTGAAATTGCAAGCTGTAAGTTATATTGTCAATGTACCTCAGTCTTTTACAATGCAACACATAGTGTTTTAGAGGCACGACTATAACAACACTAGTCTTGTAGTATTAAAGTATTATAAATGGTGTTGTCATAAAAAGAAATTGAATCTGGGATAAAAATTAAACTAGGAGAGAGATAACTATGAAAAAGATGTAATTAGCATAAATGAGTGTGTTGGCCTAAGCATAGGAGGGGAGAAGAGCTTTGCTTGCAGACATATTTTTTTTAGTAAAAAAACTATAGACAGCTTTAAAAAACAAGCAACATTTTAAGTATGTTTTGGCAATGATGGCAATTGGACCCATTAGTAGAAAACATGGCAAACAGTTATGGCGTCTTATGAAGCAAGGCCTAATACCTTTAATTAGGCTTACAAATCCAGCTGATACCTTGTCTCTTTTTCAGAATATATCCATTGACACAGTAAAAGAAATTGCTTCTTTCCAGACATTCTTGTGTCTATACTTGTAGAAAACAGTATACTAAAATGCACTACATTTTTCCAGTTTATTACTATTTAAAGAAAAAAAATAAATATTTTACTAAAACTTGTGAAGTAACATGGGTTTTTTTGTTCATTTGGTTTTCTGTTTTGTTTTAAATCTGTTAATTTTATCATATTTATAAAATGCAGTGAGTTCATCCAGCCAAACAAAACTATTGCTAGGCAGGGATGGTTTTTGTAGCCCCTGAGGGGGACCTACTCTCTGGGGGACTGAATGCCTCCCAGTTCCCCCCCCACCCCCCGCCCCCAGCAGCACATCCCTGCACTGTCGCAGGGAGACCCTCAGGGCAGAAGAGTGTGCTGGATTTTCTGGTCTTTGTTCACAGGCCGTATAGGACCCCCAGCTCTTTCCACCCTGTGAATTTGCATAATTCCAAAGGCTAGTTTAAATAGTCCTCCGGCTTTTCAGAGCTTCGCCCCAGGGAGGATGCATTTCAAAGAGGACGATTCTGTGCCACTAGCGGTCAGACTTTCACAGAACTGCAGTACCTGACATTTTGCACTCTGAATAATCTGCTTTCCTACTCTAATACCAAACAGGTTAGGTCTCTAAAAACTGAATCCAAACCAGCAGTGATTTTTTTCAGAAAATTTGGAATGAGGCATCAAAAAAATAAAATGCTCTCCCCGCTACTTTAAATTCTATGCAGAGCATTAGAAATGTGTATGACATTTTCAAAGCTCTTCATAAGACATGTCAGGGGAAAGAAGTCTTCAGTATTTCCATCTTCAAGCTTCAGTGTATCAATCATAAGCATTTTTTTACCTTGCCATATTGAGAACCTTCCTTTCTGCTGTATTGTGTCTCAGGATTAGTCACATCGTATTACATTCCTG
>NW_009931488.1:13028-17528 GCF_000696875.1 Nestor notabilis | reverse complement strand
CTACATTTATTTTACAATTTGGCTGGAGTATGACAGATCTTATCATGTTTGGCAGGATTTGTTTTGATGATGAATGGTTCTGCAAGTCTTTGCTTGCAAAGTATGACAGTCCACATGCATATTCTTACCTCTCACTCCATTTAATAAGTAACTTGTACACGGTTTTATATAATTCTGATGAATTTTTGTGTATTTTAATTAAGGTGCAGAAATCTAAAAGCACATTTTGGGGTTGTGTCTGAAAAACAATGCTCTAAAACTCCATTGAATTCCAAAGACATAGCACATACAAACTTTTAAAAGCATATTCTTTTCTAAGCAAGATTTTATTTGTGAAAATTGAAACTGTCTTCTTGTAGATATAAGGTTTAAATTACGCTAATTTGAAAATTTTACAGTTGTTTTCATTTGGCCACTTTCATGGTCTTTCTTTTATTAGTAATTTATGAATAGTCATATGAAAAAATGTGAAAGTTAGAATATCTGGAAAATGCTTATCCTTTTATATGTATACCTAGGCAACAGAAATAGTTTACTTACTTAAAAAAATAAATTCAGAATTTGTTGATTTTATATCATCTTCTCAGGGAACAGATACCATATTACCTGATGTAGGCAGCTTAAAGGAACAAAGCAAATGTTTTGTGAAATCATAATTTAAAGTTTAGAAATTAATTGTATATAAAACCTGATGCGTAGCATCCTTGCTGATATGCTGGTGACTGTACCACTGTCCCATTGCCTTTAATGGAACTTCTTACAGATCTAAGCACTTGCCAGCATGAACCATCAATTCCAAGCAGTCCTTGATATTGGGAAGAGTAGGTAAAAAGCACAGGGTCTTTTTATTAATTACAAATTAAACTACAACTGTTGCGTAGACAACAAACCCCCCAAATAAACAAACAGAAAAAATCACAAAAATACCAACCACCCCTCATTTGTATAAGGAAGTTAGAGGAATTATCTAAGTTATTAGAAATAACCTTAGCCATGATATTGGTCCTATATGAGACAAAAATTACCTTAGCAATTCAGAAAAGGGAAGGATATTTAATAAATAGCTTTTCTCAGTCGCATAACAAAGTCAAACGCATTCAGTAAAAATTTTTGTTCTATTTTTGAAGTAGGAGAATTTGTTCATATCTTGCAATTCTAATGGAGTATATACTATTTCATCAGCAGCTGAAGCAGACATCAAATGACAAATCTAAGAGTGAAACATTTTTAATTCCAGTAGATTATATAACTTGTAGCCAAGAGTATTAAAGGAACTGCAGATGAGCTCTTTGAGACATTCATGTTGATTTTAAACTAGGCTTACAAAATGGGGGACTTTCCAGGATGCTGAAAAAGCTAATGTAGTTCTAATATATGAAAAGAGAAAATTTATGACCCACTAAGTATATCTTGATACTGATTCTGAGCAAAAGGCTCATGGGTGAAGCATCCACCGAAGAATTAAAAGATATTTGCATAATTAATTCCCGTCAACATATTTGAGGAACATAGATCATTTCTCAATGTGCATGTAGGCCTGCTTTATCAGGCTGACTATTCTGACAGAAATTTATGTTTGTACTGTAGTTGACTTTGTTTCATATGACATCTGAAAAATGCAATATAGGAAAATCAGGAGAGGCAATATTAACTACGCTGAAATATGGTGAACAGATTACAAAATGTATCTGCAAGTGGGAATTTAAATATTCCCAAAACAATGTCACAGAGATCTGAGTTCATTGTCAGTCAATGCTGGTAAATTAACATTAAGATTTAAGACAAACAAAATACAGAGTCATTTAAAAAAATGCTGTAGATGGTAAAAAAGCTGTTGGAAAGGTAAATAACATAAAAAGGACATGGAGCTGCTGGAGCAAGTCCAGAGGAAGGCCACAAGGATGATAAGAGGACTGGAGCACCTCCCATATGAAGACAGGCTGAGAAAGTTGGGGCTGTTCAGCCTGGAGAAGAGAAGGCTGCGTGGAGACCTCACAGCAGCCTTCCAGTATCTGAAGGGTGCCTATAAGGATGCTGGGGAGGGACTCTTCTTTAGGGACTGTAGTGGTAGGACAAGGGGTAATGGCTTTAAACTTAAACAGGGGAAGTTCAGATTAGATATAAGAAGTTCGTCACAGTGAGGGTGGTGAGGCATTGGAATAGGTTGCCCAAGGAAGTTGTGAATGCTCCAGCCCTGGAGGCATTTAAGGCCAGGCTGGACAGAGCCTTGGGCGACATAGTTTAGTGTGTGATGTCCCTGCTCATGGCAGGGGGGTTGGAACTAGATGATCTTAAGGTCCTTTCCAACCCTAACTATTCTATGATTCTATGATTCTATAACCTCGGTGACAGATTGCTAATAAAGAGCAACCTGGGATGCTTGGTAACAAAGGATCTCTTAAACAACGCAGTTTAAATTGCCTGAGAAAGCATGTGCTTACGAACGAAGAACGCATGGATGGAAAAAGTGGTTAAAGTCACGTGGTAAAAAACATTTCAGTGCAGTGTTAGCTTTCTAGTTCATAGGCGTCTCAGCAGAAAATCATGTGTGTGTATGTGATATGAGTGTGCACATGCACATGTAACACAATGGGAGCTTAAGAATATTATATTATACAAAGAAGAACAGTGTAAGTTAAGTATTATTACGAGGATACTAATAAGATTAGAGTTTTAATGTTATTTATCAGAAAAGGGCAAAATGTTCATTGCCTTGTAGAGAATCCTACCACATTTTCCTTTGCATCCTTCTTTGTGTTTGTCCATCTCAGTTCGCCACATACTTGTCACAGTGAGCTTAAGGAGAGCTGGCAAGGTGCCCACTGAAAGTCATTCTGCGAATGCAAGTGAACTCCATAACGTATTGAGTAAACTTGCGTTTTAACAGCAAGATCTACATTAGTCAGCTTTGTTAAGAAAAGGAGAGATGAAGCAAAGTTAATCAATCAAATGTAACCACTCTGTTAGAAATAAATCAAAGGATAGACAGTGTGTTGGGAGCTTCTATGTTTCTCCAATGCATTGCTTCTGTGTTTAGAACATATTGCTACAAATCACTTTCTCTAAGACGGGGGACAGCCAGGGGAATCCTCGCTGGGAGCTGCCACGGATGTGAAGTGCATGTTGTACATTCGTGTTCTGGTTTGTTGTGGTGCTGGGTTTGGTGTTAGTGTTTGTGTCAAATGAGCTTGGCTCAAGAAGGAAAAGAAAAAAAACAAAAACCCATTACCCACCCACCCAAACCCAAAAACCCAAAAGATTTTATCAAAGATTGTACTGCTCTGGAGAGGATGGACCCCACTCCCTTCAGGATAAGAGCTGTCCTTGCTTCACAGTCATATGAAAGATATCAGCTGAACGTAATTTCTCCATGTTCTGTTACAGCTAACAAGGCAAATGCACAGATCATTCTGCTGAACACAGCTGGGTGTTTCTTCTGTGTAGCACAGTAATTCAGCTGGAAGAAACCACAGCCTCTCTTGTATCCTTACTTCAAATAAATACTGAAAAAACCCGAAAATTTTAAGAAGAGCTCTATTCTGAGGATGTATAATGGACCTACAAACTTTTTTCACAGATGCCATGCAAATATATTGTCTACTTTCACAAAATCCAACTGTTTTCTTTTAAAAAATTCAGAGGCATTTCTTACACATGCTCTGTGCCATGCAGTCTCACTGTAACTGAGTTATACATGGATGCAAGCACCTAATGTAACTTTTCTTTCATGCAAGCAGACTTAGCCAAAACTGTGAGGGAAGGTGATTTTTAAAAGTTGCTTGGCAGGTATGTGTTAGAATTCACACATGAAGAGGATGGCCTTCAGCTTAGTTTGTGAAGAGAACTACTGAAAGAAATAAAAATTTATAAATTCATTCATTTCCATGTGCCAGGGTGGACAATAAGAAGTATGCATGTCTACAGCATCTTGGAAGTTTGGGGACAAAGGCTGGTTTTGGACTGCAGCTTCCCTGTCATCTACCCTACCCACACACTTGTCTCAAACTCTAGCCTGAAGAAAGTCATCTGGTTCTCCAGTCAGGTAATTTCAGGCTTTGTGGAGTGGGAGCCATGAAAGGGGGAGCAAGGTTCACTCTTGGCCTTTGCCCCAAGGAGGCAGAATGGATGCAGCTGACCCAAGCCACATGGGTACGCAAACATGACCTTGAACTTCAGTACAACTGTCAAAAATACTTCTTTGCCCTAATTAGAAGTGGGTAAATATTAAATATTTCATGTTCATTCTTAACTATACCACATCCCATGTTCTTCTTTTCCTCTGACTGAACTGAGAAGTTGAAATTCCTCCTAAGTAACAGGTGCTCTCTATAGCCCAGCTGGCACTCGTAACGATGTTTGGGGAAAACTGCTAAGTCTGTGGGGGTGACAGCCTTACACTGGTTTGCAGTGGCTCTTCAAAGATGAAATCCAGTTTCTGTACTGAGCTGAGAGGTTTTCTCAATCCACATCTTTCTCTCTCAGGGCTAAATCCATTGCTTT
>NW_009931488.1:0-12997 GCF_000696875.1 Nestor notabilis | reverse complement strand
GAACTCCATGAAATAAAGCAGGTGGGACTCCAGCAAACTTTATCTCATCCCTGCGATTCTCATTGGGAGAGACAATTGAAAAGACAATAGGAAAGCAAAAGATGCTTTTTCAAATATGTCAAGAAATGATGATTATTACACAATAGAGAAGCCTATGGGAGCCCAGGGGAAGAGCTGTATTTAGTCATGTCAACACAAAGGGCTGGATGGTCGCGCAACATACACTCCAAAATTTGGCTGGCCTTTTTTTGCACCTTCAGTTTCAGCCTCCCATCCAATCTCTCTCTCACTCTTCTGTTACCCAGCAGAATCTGGAAAGAAATCATTAAACTGTATAGCTGTTCCAATAGCAGCTGCTTGCAAGGCAGCCTTGGGAGTTCATGACAATTCCTGTGCTGTGCAGGGCTGCTCAGTGCTTTCATGAGCATCCCTGACAGCTCCCTGCTCTGATGGCTCCGGCAGTTGTGTGCAGTCTTGGAAAAAAGTGGAAAGATGTGAGCATGGAAAGAAAGGGACAGCATGGCTTGTTGTATGAATTACTTGTGTGCAGAAGAGCTACTGCCCTTGATATGAGCATTTCTCCCTTATTTTCCCTTCTTTGTCTTTCTTATTTAACATTTTGTTGTTGCTTGATTTTTCTTTCTTTTTATCTCCTTCCATCTCCTTTCCCCACTTTTCCACTGAGCCTGTATGTGTCCCTTCACCGCTTTCTGTGTTCTTCTCACACTTTTCCCCTTCTCCTCCTACTTTTGACAAATCATTTAAGTTCCTCTTGCTTTTTAGAAATATTTCTTCTCTTTCAGTTTTCTCACCTATTTCCTTACTTTTTCTTTCTGCTGTTCTTCCTAAACTGCTTTTCCTCCTTCTTTCTCTGCCTTATTTTCTCTGCTCTGCTCACATCTGCACTGCTCCCTTCCCCCTCTCTCCCAAATTCCCTCTCCATTATTTGCTATCTCTGGCTGCAGGTGCTGCAGCTGCAGGAATCTGAGACACTCCCAGGGTTCGGGGTGGAAAGGAAGCTCCACACGTATTATTCCCACCCTGCAAGTGAGGGGAGGAGGATGCTGTGTGTGCAGGTCTTGGGACAATAGTTCCTGTCAACAGGATGTGGGAGTTTTATTTAAATGTGGGAATGTCCCATGAAAATTGGGACATCTGGAACCCTTACTTTCCGCATCTGACTTCTGCTTCATCTGCTGCTGTTATAAGTGTCATAAACATGGGTAATTTCACAAGCCATTGGAGTCAGAGTACACAATAGATTGCATTGCAGATGGTATGCCTGACCTTAAAAGGACTGGGTCTTGTAGAGTTACAGAGATTGCAGCTTGGCATATGCTGGAAAAAGAAACATAGATTCAGGAATGACAGATTCCACTAGTGTCATCATATACAAGCACAGAAAGTTCAAAGTATTGCAATTATGCTTTACATCCCAATATAAAATTAGAAAGGAAAGAGATCAAACTGTGCAAATTAAAAGGAAAATAAAGAGGTTTAGTAAATGACCTACCATCCAGTACTGGATTTCAGAGCATTTATGTGCCTAAATTAAAAATTTCCCAATGATCCTTCTAGAAGCAGAGAAGACATCTGGAGGAGACCATTCAGAACACCTAGGCTGGTATTCTGCTCTTGCCAGGACCCTCAAGGGATCTCTTCTAGTCTGGGGTGGCTTTGCTTCTCACCACCACATTGTTCAAGTTAGTCTTCCTCTTCCCTACCATTTCAGTGCCTTTAATTCTGTATAGTTTCCTGAACACTTTTCCACAAAAATAGGCAAATAGATATTTTGCTGTACATATTTGCAGTTCTGGTTCTGTCCTCGACTTTGCAAGCATTGTGGCTGTTCCCTTTGTGTGAACCTGGTGTGAATTATAGCAGTGGATTGACTTTCAGATAATTATCAGATTTTTGGCCCCAGTTATTTCATGGTTTGTAGCCACACTGCCAATCAGATAGCCAGCAGAGGGAGTGCAAGTTAGCTATGTTGGTGCCCATGGCTGTTGGTGATCCTGCAAGAAAACGGTTCAGATGCAAATAGCAGAACATGTTCATTTAAACAGGACTGATAGCATGATAGAGATGAATTGCGAGATGAATGAGACTGGTTAATGACAGGAATGTTTTCTCTAAACATTAAGAGGATCATATGCACAATGTCAGATGAAAAATAAACTGGTAAGAATTTAATTAATGTCATCTGCTTAATCCAGAAATCCCTTTTGGTTGTTGATTTAAATCAGATTCTTTCACAGAAGTTCTTGGAAAAAAGCCTTTGTGCCTTTCAAGAATGTGTACTTCCCAATCTGCCTCTTTAGTTACGGGTTAGGGGTGAGAGTGGAGAGGTGACAGAGGCTGCAAAGGAAAATTATTTTCTTTGGGAACTGCATTCCTTTCCACAATGAATCCCCCATCTCCTATATCGAATAGAGTCAGCTGCTTCCCAGAAAACCTTCTTTTGTTTAGGCACAGAGAAGATGTGCCAAAGATAAAATGATTAAAAAAACCTGTGGACATATCATATGACTTCTAACTATATAGATTTTGTTGAGTATACCCAGCTTTAAATCCATTCAGATAGATTTAACAGCCTCAGCAATGCTTCTGTGAGATGAGCTGGATCCCTGTCAAATGGTTGGAGTCATGGCAAGAATGCACTACATTAGGTACCAGGTGTTAAGCTTTGTGTTAAGGTTGATAATACCTGATTCTTTAACCACTTTACTGGACTGCTAAAACCCAAATGTCTCCGATTTGATCAGTATATCTGGCATCTCCTTCAGAAGAATGCTGTGGATCTAGTAATGGGCACGAACACACTAGGGGATGCAAAGGTTAAAATCAGGAGGAAATATTACTCCAATAAATCTGAAAATGTATTTAAAGGTGAAACCTTCTGTATTGGTGTGGTATTGGATACCACAGATAGGGAAAGTCAGTCACCAGGGCCATATGATGGTTAGCCAAAACCCTGGAAGCACAGGTCTATTTGAGACACTTCTGCCATAGATCAGAGAGATGCTGGGCTTCCTTTAGAAGTATGGCAATCTTCTGCAGACATAGGCTCACACTTCTTATCAGATTTCCATGGAACTCACGTTGACCATCATATGTGCAGATGTAATCTTGTATTTATGCCAAGTGAAGGAAACTGTGACAAGTTCTTCCTTTGGCTTATCTGATGCCTTTCTACAAAATGCCCTGGGAGGAAATTTGCCCTGGGAGGAATTTATTTTTTTTGTGCATCATTACTATGCAGTATTCTTCTGTTCTGACAAATTCAGTAGTACTATAGATTCTCTTGTTTAATGAGATTTATGTAATGAAATAAGACAGCGAAGGAGCTCATCAAAGTGCTCACAAAAGGCAATGCTTCATCTGTCCCTCATAGAACCAGTGCAAACATACAACTCATACTGTGAAATATTATTCTAAGTTAGTGCTCTTCCAGCTGTAATATGTGGAGAGCTGGCTAGTTACACTGTGCTGGCCCTCCTTCTTGCTTTCAGCTGCTAATTGCATTAGTGATACTTTCCTAATACTTATTTTTCACATAAGCAATTACTCTAGTGGCTACAGGGGGCTTCTGTGGATTATGCATGGGATGGTAAATGTCTATGTGAGTCTGTGAACCTCACTGTGTTCCTTCTCCTTACCCTAGAGATTTCAAAAAATTATGTTTTATAGCACAAATAAATTCTTATTCCCCTTTACCTTTCAATAACATGTTAATTTTAAAGACAATGACACACAGTGCTTTTTCCACCTTTCTCTGATCTCTCCATGAAAACTAAGATTTTGTAGAAGGGAAGAATTATAGAAACAGAGACCTTCTCTTACTAATGTCATAAGTACACAAGGAAACTGTGATTAGTGACAGTATTTTAGAGAATTCTAATCTGAATTTATACCCTTGAAAAATGAATCACTATTTGGAACAGAAATAAAGAGACCAAACGTCCACTCCCTTGTTCCAGATATCATAAATGGATTCTATAGCAAGGGCTCCAGCACACACTTGTGTGTACTGAACTATGTATCATCTGGGTTTCATACACTTTAAAACTCTTCTTTTCCTCAATATTTAATAATTTGATTTTTTATTCTGATTATCCAACACCTTCACTCAAAAAAGAAAGGAAGAAAGCAACTCTTTTTTGCATGTGCTATGCTGTAATCAAAACCCACTATGTGGACAAAATTGCTAAACACTCATTTTTGCCAATAAAGTAAATATGCTCATTAATTTCATCCTGAAAACATTAAAATGGAAACAACTTCTGACAATGCATGATCAGATATTTCAACCACATATAATTTATATTTTTCCCCAGCAGATATTAGAGGTGTTCTATGGTGTAGCATTTCATGAATTCCTATTTCCTTGTTTAGCTGAAGCCATTCTTAAAAAAATCAGCTGCTTGTATGTGATGAGTAGGAAGTAAAGATGAAAGCCGACAATCTTAAATTAACAAAGCAAGTAAAAATTTCACATGCCTTACTGAATGACAGTACAACTGTTATTTTTGTTACCCATATTCTGTCCTTTAAAAATTCTGAGGGTAACAGTTAAGTTTCTTTTGCATTCACAGTATTTATTCTTTGACAAGAAAAGGTCCTTAGTTTTGGGTTTTTTTAAGAAGTGAATCAAGGGGAGGGAAATGCCAGTGAAAGGGGAAAGAAAGATTAACATGAACATAATGGCCAGAGGATCTGTCCTGTCTTGCTGAGACTTAAGAGCCTAAATTTTTCTTGCCAGCCCTGAAATATTCTATTAGCTGAACTCCACTGAAACTTTTGCAAATATATTTTTCAAACTATACTGAGCAAAAGCTCTAAACTAAGTCACCTTTGTTATTGCAGATACTTTATTTTTTTAATCAATTATTAAAAGAAACTCACTAAATGAGTTGTGAATGTGATGTTTCTAAGACTGCCATGAAAATTCCATTCAAAATTTAAAAAGATTAAAAGTGAATCCCTTTCATTTGGCGTAGGCTTTTAATCTGCTGTCTTCAGATGCTGATATACTGGACTGATGTTGAAGGCCTTTGTTACTTACTACCTTACAAATACTGCATGTTTAAAATTTATATTGAAGCATATAGCAGAAGATTAATTCTTCATGCATATATATCTACCAAGCAGGAGAAATGTGTAAGTTTGGTTTGGGTTTTGCATTCTTTTTTATCTGTTTTTTTTTTTTTAAAAAAACCCCAGACTTATGAACACAGAAGTATACTAGGTTGCTCATGTTAGATGTATCAGTTGAATAATGCCAATTTCCTGAAGACATTTCTCTTATGCTACAACAATTTCCACAGGACGTGGCTCTTAATTTAGGCCAGGAAGGTAACTGTAAACCAGTAGAATTATTTCTCTTGAATCAATGATATAACGAGAAGCATTTAGAATTTTAGCCAAATTCAACCAAAGAAATAGGAGGTTTTTATCTCCTTGCTTCTCTTATAGTTAAGAAAATACAAACTCTGCTGTTGAGTGATGCAACAGATGTCTAATGCAAAGTTCAACAGAGTTTTCTGTGTTTTGTTTTGTTTTCAGGAGTCAGTTGCAGGAAAGTGATATAATCAATAGTCTACAGTTAGACTGCTCTTGCCTAATCCCCCTCTTACTTTGTGATATTGTCATTGCTGTCTGCAGAGATATACAGCTTCAGCTGAACAGGAGGATCACATCTCTGGTCCTGACAACTGCATGGTTTTGTGGGTAGGGTGCCTGCTGTATAAAGTCCCTGAAGGCTGAGGACAGTTTTGAATCCAGACTTCTTGGGGAACTGCTTTCATCATAAAGTTGTTATAAACCCTGTAGGAACCACATCCTTTCCTGGCTGTGTTTTGAAATCAGTACAATTCTTTGCGTAAATTTTGGCTGTGATCTTAGCACAGAGAGTGAATTGTGTCCTTTTAGTGGTAAAGAAAGACCTGCCTAGTTTGTAAATTTGAAGATTTGAGTAGGCACTCAACTGTTTGGATCAGCAAAGAACGTATCCTCTTTAGGTATGTGCAATAACAGGATACTTAGGCTTTGGGGTAAGTGCTTCTTGGGCACTTGGCCAAGGATTTTTGGAGAGCGCTCTGGGACTTAGATGTCTGAATCCCACTGAAGTTGTATTGTATGGGCTACTGTGAAGGACTGGATTGTACCTTTAACCACTTACGTTGTGGAAAACTTTATATGTTTGAAAAGACAAAGATTACATCTTTACTTCAGGAATAACTTAAAGCCTAGAAAGCTTCATGAACCTCTCAGTGGATTTTCATTGTCCTTGCAATGAAAAGCTTGAACTCAGGCCAGCTGTGCATCCCCTGTGCCACTATGGAAAGTGGAGGACCTTCAGAGAAGGCAGTTTTGAGTCACCTTCATGATATTGCATGAGTGACATCATCACTAAAGCACATAAAACAATTGGAAAGAATTGTACTAGGGACTACTCTAATATATTTAGAGGGTTTTTTTTTTTTTTTTTTTTTTTTTTTTTTTTTATGAACTGCGAAGTTCTAATTGTGCTCCAGCTTTTCCCGACATTGAGCAGGTAATTGCTTGAGCAGGTAATCCATGTGAAAAGGTGACTGATACTTCACTACAATGTAAATACAACAATGAGAGTATCTGTAGTCATTATTTGTCAGGACATGTTCTTGGGCCTGATCTTCTCCAACTAAAGTGGGAGTGAGGTGAAATTTTAACACCTAAGCCCAAACTTATGATCCTAAGAATCATTACCTTGCTCTTACAATTCCAGTACTGCTGATTTCCAGACTTCTTTCTGTTTAATTGTTCTTTCTGAAACATCCCAGAAGACTCACCATCATGATTTTCCCTTCCCCCTGCCCCTCCCACCTTCTGTATAAAATATACTGACAGAGAGAAATCTGGAGCAGATGAAAAATCAATTCTGTGAAAGTTGGTCGGGGTGGGGGATGGGGTTCTGATAAAAAACAGAAAAGTTTTTGTTTTCAGTATAGGATCTATGTGGGATTTGTTATGCCTACTGTAGAACCACAATGATTTATGAGAAGAAGCATTTTAACTCCACAACAACAAACTAAATGTTTCCCTGTGTGGGACAACACAACACTTTCTCAGCTGGCTGAGTCTGCAGGGCCATCTACATTTATCACTCTCATAAAGTCCCCTGAATAAGTAAAAGCTCCCCTCACCCTCTCTCGCCTGTGGCTTTTAAACAGGAAGGAAGTATCATTTTCTTCTCCTCTAGCACAAAGAGAGCTCTAAGCATCTAATTACAGTTTCTGTGAGCAAATGGAACCAGAAAAGCATTTTCCTGTAGCTAAAATGCCTAAGCAGAGCTCGCACTCTCTCAGTTTTCCCAGACTAAGGTTGAAAATCTGCTCTCTAAATTATTCCATTGCCTTACAGAGGAAGTATTAATTACATGACTGCAAATGTAGATCAGGGTAGGATGTAATTACAGGGTCGGCTTTGTGTCTGTTGTCCAACAGAATTAGTCAGGAAGTGTTTGCGATGCCAGCAGTTTCAGGTGTTTTGCAGCCTATTATATTTGCCGGTTCTCACCAGGTCTCGCAGATGGATCAGGTGACTTTCTGTTGCCCGATTGTCTGGAAAATCCACAAAGCTGCTATTACTGCAGGTTCATGGTTTGTACAAGGGTGATAGTTTTAGATTTTTAGAGGAGGAAATGAAAGAAGTAAAAATCCATCCTGGGTTTTCAACCCTTGCCAAATTTTGCTGTCTTTCTTCCTTTCTTCAAAGACTTGTTTTTTGTTTTGCTTTCAACTTTCCTAAATCTAATTCTCTATTTGCTGTGCACCTTCCCTGATCCTCTGGAAACATCTTTCTTCCTAGAAGGAAAAATGCCTGTGCATGCAGAGGAAAGATTATCAGACACTCTTACGCTCAGAGTCCTCACTGGCTTGCTACAACTGGGGAGCACGCTGGGACATGCACTTTACTTCTGTCTTAGGCATAGTACGGGCTTCTTTTCTGGTCCTTGTGCCTTTCAGTAAAGCACCTCCATTCTACCTGTACTCTGCAGGTGGTGGGAAGGAAATAAAATTTCTGTATTTTTTAACTGCTGGTACTGTCACCAGGCACAATTTTGGCCTGAGCTGAATGAAGATGTCCCCAAAAAGTTCCTGATCATGGCTCAAGAATTAGCATAGACAGAGGCCATTCCCTGCTGTCATCTTTGATGCAGATTCCCTGTGTGATAGGGTGAGAAATGAGTTGTATGGATACAGGCTCTTCTCTCCCAGTTGAGGTGGGTGCCAACAGATGGTCCTGGACACAGTTAACTTATTTTTAAAGACAGAATCAATGAGTTTGAATATTTAAGTGAGCTCTGCAGAGTGGTGAACACAAACTCAAATAATAGTAACAACTTTTGTTTTAGTAAGCAAGCGATTATCTGTGTTTAAACATGCTTTCATCAACTTTTTGGGATGACAGTTCATCAAGGAAATACATTTTTAAGAGGCAGTTCTGTCCTATTTGAACAATATTTGCTACTTAATAAAATCTATTTGTACTGACTGCTATGCATGAACACTATGCTCTGTTCTGTAGAAGTCTAAATGGAAACAACCTGAAAGCAGATAGAGAAGTAAGATCTCTTTTTATGCCTTCTTTTGGATCAAACTGTGTGGCTAGAGATACTGTCATTGTCCCACATCCCTGTGCTTCTGCTACTTTATTCTCTCCAATGAGCCACTTTGTCTAAATGTGTAATCTCATCTCACCATGAACAGTCAAGCTGAATTTGTCTTCCTTTTGGGACAGAGCAGGACAGAGAAGAAATGGTAAGAAGCACCAGCATGGGCTGGGACTTGCAATAAAGCCAACCAACAAGTTATAAATGAAAAAGGAAATAGTAGTCACAGTAAAGATACTGCAGCTGTATGCCTTTCTGGCACTATCACTAGTTTTTTTATTTAGAGGAACAAATCAAAGAAAAAAATAAAAATCTGGCATTGTGGTTTTGTCCATTTCTATAAAACCCTAAGGTCAAGATCAGGCCTTATAAAACATTTATTTGCTTGATTTTTAATGCAAACATAAGATTGCTGTGGAATGCTCCAGGCCCACCCATTTCTCTATGGTGTTTATCTTTGATAATGTAAACATTCAGAATATACCAACATCAATTTGTCATGGCAGTTACCAAAGTTTCTGCATACAGTTTTCAATTTGAATACTGTGCTAGCAAACATGGAAGACATATACTGAGTTTCTTTTAGTCTTTAAACTTATGTAAGTATGAAAGGTAATTAGATGCCAAGGCAACATGTGCCTTCAAAATTCCTAAAATAGATAGAATAGCTATTACGTATGCATAGACCCCATGAATGCCAGCATTTAAGATGCATATTCATGCATATACTGTAGCTGGTGTAGTGAAATGTGGAAAATATTTATATTAATTCTTGAAGAAATGTAATTAATAATTCATTTTGGACTCCATCTCTCCTGAATTACAGTTGCCTCACTTGTGGAATATTTTCCATATCTTGAAAAGACCCTAATAAATTCTAATATTTTCCTAAGTGTGGAAATATTAGTAGTTTATGATGTCACAGATTTGCAAACTTTTTTCATAGCTGTGGTTGCAAGACACACATATTTCCTCTCCGTTCCCTGATGCTTAACTGTGCTTTAAATTTCTTCCAGTAGTAATTAAAGCTTTTTTAAAGAGATGCAACATTTACTTCAGGTGTTCGTGTAATTAACTGGAAAACTGATATGAAAAAAGAATATATCAATGAGACACCAGTGACTAGAGGCAGAAATACTTTGATTGTAAGGACTGTTATATTGTATTTTAAGATATTATTCTAAAGACTTTTCTAACTCATCTGGCAAGGCTCGTGTTTGGTTGGAATGAGCAGTGCCAATTGCTGATCAGAATGTTATGGTTTTAGAGACGTAGCGCAAACGTTTTTTATTTCGAAACAGCTCTGCATATTATTGGAACTAGTGAAAAATATCTAAAAGTTATGAAAATGTGGCAATTCTCGCTAGAGTGAGGCTTGCACCCGAATTTAAGACTGAACATTGCTGACCTTCACATTGAATGAAATTCAGTAGGAAGAAGCAGTTCTGGATGCTCTTGGTTCGAGCATGGGCAGTATCTTGACAATCATACCTCTCTCCTGCAATGATTCCAGTGTGAGTACACATGAGTGCAAGTGAAGACTTACTAAGAAAGCTTAGAATACAGTGGTAGAAAGATCTAAAAAAAAAAAATAAAGGAATTTGCCAAAAGGCTAAAGGCTGTATTCTGATTTGGTCTATATATATTGTGCTAACTAAAAAAACAAAGGACAGCTCTGTGTTCATATCCAGTCAGATTCTCATCTTGTTCATGTCTGGAACTTACTGAAAAACAGCTGCAGATAGGAGGGCTTCAGTGCACAGTAGACCACCTTTTTAGCATAGCCAAATGTGGTTATTTAGCAAAAGAACTTGTTGAGCAATTTGCACACTCCTTTTGCACACAAATTAGTTTTCCAAATGTTTAAACATCTGCTGAAATTTAAACAGAATTAGCCTTATGAAACATTTCAGGAATGTCAGCCATCATATATACAGTAGTATTTTTAGTCTTCTATATATTTATTTCTTTTTTTGATACAGTCTTCTGTTCCATGGCTTTGTAGATTTCTGGATTTTTGCTTCCTTTTTCTTGCATTCAATCTTTCCCCTCCCTATTCTCTCCCCATTTGACTCTTTCTCTCTTTCCTTGTATTTCTTTCTCTCTCTTCATTTACTGGCTTCTATCCCCCCTACCCCTCCAAGAAGCTGAAATACCAACTTTTTAGATGGGTGCTAGCAACAGAGAGACCTAGCAGCCATTCTAAAAATGTCCACATGGCCCAATAATGGAATAGCATTGCATTAAAACTTAAAATAAATAAATAAATAAACAGTAACATTAGGAAAATGTGAAAGGATACATGTAACATGCAGGCTACTAAACAAAGACCATCTTGTGTAGAGTGTAAGGGAAACATAATGACTACAACCTGCCCTAGGGTTTGAAAACAATTTACTGAGAAGTCTTTTACAGTGGCCAGCTTTGGTGCCATTTCTAATTAGCTAGCAGGTAATTCGAAGTCTGTTTAAGTATGTTCGATAAATTTTCTTCAGAGTTTCTGTGTTATAAATCTGTCATGATAATTTTTTGGATCTTCAGGAATTATAAGATCCTAATCTCAGAACTGAAACTCAGTTATATTTCATGCCAGCATGTTTTAAAGACTAATATATTTCCATAAGAAAACTCCTCAGCTAAACTATACCTGAGAGGTACACACATAGTAACTTGTTTTGAGAGTGATTCACTCCTTGCAATTAAAATACTGACTTTGTATCTTGATAGGAAAATACAAAAATTGCCAGAAAACTTTCATTTCAAATGTGCTTTTCAAATTTTCACAAAGAAAATATAAATTCTCTCAAAGTATCTAACTTTCTAACTCTCTCCCTCCCCTCCGCCCACCTTTTAATTTATAGACTTCAGTCTGTTGCAATGGAAAATACCTACAAGATTATTTGGTCTGTTTCCATCTCAATGCAAATTTAGGAAAACATACACCACAAATAGTATGCATTCCTTTCTTTATAGATAAGATATGGGTAGAGATGGGTAAAAGATCAAAACTCCATGCTGTCATACTCATTACCCAGGGTACTAGGGTGGGGGAATTGAGAGACCTTGGATGACATACATAGTGCAGTGTATGTTTGAGACCATGCTACAGACCGGTAAGAATGACCCTGTGGGGAGACAGCTCAAGTCTGGCAGTGTTTTTTAGTTCAGTGTCCAAACCCAGGCAAACACGTACTGAGCTAACCTTGGAAGCAATGCATCCTTGTTCTTGTACTGTTCTGCATGGAGCCAGCCTAGGACACTCTGACACCATAGCATGTTTTTTCAGCAAAATAGATGTGCTGCCCATGGGAAATGGACAGTCAGTTGGGGGTCTATTGCTAAGGAAGTATTTTGTGTACTGAATGTATGTACCATGAAGGCAGTTCAGTGTGGAATGGAAGCTGTTTCATATATAAAAAGGTGGAAAACTTGTAAGTACAGCAGGAAGACTGAAAGTAAGATTATGCAAAATAAAAGGAGAAATGCCGTACATAACAAGTTGGACACAAAATCATCTTGAGACTAACTGAAGTGTTATAAGATTAAGAAGACAAGAAAAAAAACGAGCGACTAAACAGATAGCAGTTGTTCCATTGGTACCTTCCAGTGCCGTGTTGTCAGATGCATGTGAGTGGGAGCAGCTGCACTGCTGTTATCAACGTCAGATCTGATGCTATGTGTTCTTAAGAATTTATGTGGTCATTTTGGCCTCCCTCAAGAAAAGGTATCGCTTCACATATTTTGTTATTCTGAGCAGTAAAGAAGTCTGCTTCCTTTCTCCAAATTTTCTCTCTCTCTCTGTAAGTTCTCCAAGGCCACAACACTGTCTCAATTCCCACTTTTTCCATTTATTTTTGTCCCTAGTCTCTTCATCACCTGTTTCAAGGGAAGAGGTGGTGTGCATATCATATTTCCCATCTCAAGGCTGGGAGCAGTCAACAGTGTGTCTGTAATTTTCTTGGACTGCATCATGTTGAAGACAAAGAAATTTCCCAAAATTAGAGACTCAGAACTTGATTCAGTTGTATTCACATGCACTTTGAGTGCATGTGACCAATCTAGTGATATTCTGCCTGGCCTCCAGCTACTCTGCAGAAGGCCTGGGTCTCCCATCTATACCACATCTACCAACTCCATTTCAAAGTCTAGGATAAATGAAAATGAAGTAAATGGTACTAAGAACCAAAGTGTAGCTACCTGAATCATGTTATTAGTATAATGTCTGGTGTATGATTAAGACATACCTGTATCATGCTGTTCGTTTTTTTTTTTTAAATTTGACGTGATGCCAAGTGTAGGGTAGAATAAACTTATGGTTTGTCGTGGTTTAAGCCCAGCCGGCAA
>NW_009931487.1:7572-16537 GCF_000696875.1 Nestor notabilis | reverse complement strand
ACTGCTGTAGCTGAACCCAGGACACCTACCAATAGTTTTCTGGAAATCTTGTCTCGTGACACCTGGAATTGAGTTACACCCATGGAAATAGTGGTGCCTAGACTCTCAGAAGACTGATGTGGTCTCTTCCCTGAGACATTTGTCACACATTCATTTAATGCAGATAGTTTGTCCGTGAATTAAACTGAGATTGATGGCAGCGTGAGGCCTCACAGTAAGGATACATTTTATCGTTGGCATATGGCTTCGACTGTTATCTTAATCCATGAAGACATTTAGCAGTCTGATTTTACAGGATACTCCATATCTCAGACCCTCATTTGATGTCCCTGGACAAGAAGGGAGGACTTCGGTGCCCCCACATTCTGGAACTAAATTATGGATAAGAGTGCAATGCAAACATAAGGATCTCTTTCTGCTGCCTGCACCTGTCATCAGTGAGAATCAGTGGTAGTCTGGGGTTTAACCAAAATACCTTTCTTCCTCTTTGTGAAGTCTTCAGGATTAATACTGGCATTTCAGGGTTTCTTTAGTGGAATTCTTTCTGTTACAGAAAAAACTTGTGTGCTGTTCCATCTTCTGCCCATAGAAGCCTGGTTGAATCACAATTACTGATATTCATAATACGGAAACTGTTATAAAATTAAATCTACTTATTTTTTTTACATCTCCTTGACAGCCAATATTTCATTTTGTTGTTCTTGTCCTTCGATTTGCTATATTTTCACTTTTCCAAAACAGAAGGCTAGGATACTGATTAATAGATAGAAATACAGAGAAAATAAGGCATATCTAAGCAGAAGTTATGTTTGTATCTCTATTCTTTCTGCAGATTAAAAAGCTTTTTTGTGTAGCTTAATCTTATCTTTCAGTATTAAATCTGCTAGAGCTAATTTAAATTATATAAAGAAACACATAGTTGTAAATGCACAAATGTGCAAAATAAGAATATAGATGTATTTGGAAATGTAGATGTAAGCCTATGTTTTGCTGTTTTTATAGCTTATATTGTGGATGAATTAGCTTTCAAATTTTCATATATGAATTTACAATATATTGTTTATATACATCATCCTTTTGTCCCTGCTTACAGTGTTGGCAATGTTTGTAGTGTCATGCTCTTTATCAACACGTTCTTTCCTTTCAAGATGAAGTCATGGTAGAAATGGGAACTTCCAAAAAGGAAAGTTGCTGAGGCGTCTGTGATATGCAAGGGAATAACAGCACCTTTGAGATTCATTTCTGGACACCCTTACAGGAATTACTTTATTCTAGTGCAGAACTGACCAAGCTGCAATGAAAATTTAGTTCTGCTAAGCCTCTTTTAGGGTTCAGGGCTCAAGTCTCCCTCAGACAGCTCTTCACCCACTCAGCTTCCTTCAGCTTTTTCCTAGGGTAATTTGAAAGACTATGTGGGAAGGAGGATGGGAGAAATGAGGAGGCTGTAGACCATTTTAATCAACAAGCCATGGCTCAGAGGTGATAAGGAAGTAGCTTGTCAGACCCTGTTCCAGGGCTGCCTTCCTGGAAAGCAGTCAAGATGAAAACTGATTTAGCAGTAGAGGAACTGCTACGATTCAGATGGGGTTTTAGGGCAGCTTGGACAGATGTTCCTGTCTTATGCTTATCGATTCCAAATGTGTCGAAAGCTGTTTAACACTGGCAGATAGAAATGACAGGCAATGTAGCTTTGTTCATCTGGATTCAGGCTGAGAAGTTCTTAAAAAGTATCAGAGGCTATCTTTTTCTTTTTCTTTCTCCTTTTTTTTAAAAAAAAATTGTCTAACATTTTAGGTTTTCTTTCCAAGATTATTGTTCATAAAACTTCATTAAAACAAAGTTAAGAACTCTGGTGTCAATCTGTGTTTGCAATATTGCAGATGTTTTCTCAGAAGTTTTGTAGGGTTCCTAGAGATACACTGTTCTAAGAATGGCACACCTGATAATGGTATCTAGCAAAGCCAGAGAGCTCACCATCTAAAAGGTGAAGAGCAAAGATGTATAATACTGCTAAATGGCACAAAGTTCACAAGGACTGAGTCCTACTTGTCTGTGATGTCTTTTGTTGGACTGCTCTCAAGGGAAGCTTTCCCTTCTGCCATTTTGCTTCTGGCTTTTCTAGGAGAAAGGTTTGTTAAATGATAGTTGCTAAGAAGTCACATAAAGCTATACCGGGAGAAAGGAACTAAAGGAATGAAATAGCTTCTAAATGGAACAATTTCTGATTTTTTTTTATTTTTTTTTTTTACTCATGAGGCTTGTTTGTTGTAGAATTATGCAGTGAAATGTATGTTCTCTTCTCCGATATTTAAGGCCACCTTTCACTGAAAACTGGTTTAATCAGCAGTCCTTGTTTTCAGTGGAAACTTTGATGGTCTTTTATTCAACGATCAAATTCCTAAGTAGACCACATAAAATCACATATCACTTTGATGGCAGTTTCTAAATGAGCTGCTGACTAAAAAGTGTTGGTAGTACAGGGCTGAAAAATGTCTCATATTGTGGCTATATGCAAACATTATTTGTGCTGTGCAAGTATTACTAAGCAATGCTATAAACATGTGATGTAAAGTTAATTTGTATCATGCCATTTAGCAGCAGGATGTTGAAAATTTTATGACCAAGTATTAAATAACTTTGACCTTCAAGTTATTTTTCACATGACATTTTTTTTTCTTCACGTTCATTCTATTTATCACTTCTCATACATCTTCATTGATCAGGTTGTCTTTCACTCTCTTTGTTTAGGTTTCTTGTTTTCTTTTTCATTTGTTCTGGTTAAGGTCTCTGTTTCCTCATTTATCTATTTTTCTTTTCCTTTTCTCTTTTTCCCTATGTAAATTTATTTCTGTATCCTTTCATCAATATTAACTAAACTAATGAGGATTCATTAGACTTCAAGATTTTGTTATATATTATTCTCTTTCATTAGGCAATTCCTTATAATGCTACTAAAAGTTGTTGTACAGCCCCTGAGCATAACAGATCTCATTTAACTGTTCAGAAGAACACTTGAAAAAGAATAGTTAACAAACAAGGGATCTTTAAAATACCTGAAAGATTTTTCAGTATATTTTAAGAATCCTTTTCATTAAATATTTATCTCCTGGGTTTGGTGTATTATGAATAAACAATATTTAATTAAATAGAGGGGCTGAAGGAATAGTGTCCCAATTTCTTCTGTTTGCCACTAAGCTTATACTGTCTCATCCATCAAAAGTGTGAGGCAACATGCTGTGGTGGTTATCAGAAGATTTCCATTCTGCTCATGACTCTGTCCTATTTCCTTCTACAGCATCTGCTGAATTACTCAGCCTCTGTTTGAATGTGTCTGTTTCCACATGCTTTTTCTTTCCTCTTTTTTCTTTTTTTTTTCTTAAGAGTTCTGCCTAGAATGAAATTGTTGTGAGTTACTCTATTATGAATGCAATAGCATATACAGCCACAGCAGAGCCAATTTTCAGTGCAATTACAGTGAACTACGGGCACAACATATTATTTATGGGGGCTGTGCATCATATGGATCATGAGTCAACCAATGTTGACAAAAATGCTTGACAAATAAGTCCATTATGGAAATTGTTTTTAAAATGGTTTCATCTACAAAACAGTTAACATAAGAAGAATACTATAGTGTGTAAAGGAGAATGAACTGTTAACTTTCTTTTTCTTCACAACAATTTTAATAGGAAGCTTCATTGTCTGGTACAAAGAGCTTGATTATACACAGACGGAGCTTTGAAGATCTTCTCTAGGGCACAGTTTCTTCATGGCATATTTAGATTGCATTCTGTAATGTTTATTTTTAGAGAATCCTCTTCTTATTTGGTAATAACAGCACAGAGCACAAGAGTTACAGATAATAATACTTAATTCCACATTTTATGATAGTGTAAAAAAAACAAACAAAACACCGTGCTTACAGAAATACAGATTCCATAAGATAGTCCTCTACATTGATAGGTCATATTAGCATTTAGATCACTATCCCACAACTCTTGTAACAAAAGTAAGAAGTACCAGTGTGCTTTCTTAGAATCTGATACCATTTTTTACTCTCCCTCAGTACACTTATTTCACCTACTTTCTGGAAATGGAACATTTTACTGTGATTTATTTTCCCCTTCTTCTCCCTGTATAATCACCAAAAAAAAAAAAAAAAAAATACAACCTAAATTGAACCACAAATGCATTTATAATTTCTTAGAGGAAAAAGATGTGCATGTGAATGTGGTAAAGCCAAGGGTTTGAAATTCAAAAGTTTACTGCTATGTCTTTAATTATATTGTCAACAATCAGGATTATGTTTCAATAAAATCTTTCCCAGCATGATGATAAAGTAAACTTTCTTTATTTTTTCAAAACTAGTTAAAATTGTCCCCAGTTATTATAGGTTGGGGTTTTTTACTGCATTCAACTAATTTTCAATAGACTTCTATGCTGTGTAGTGGTCATGTATATGGGAATTTCAATGTTAGCAATTATATTATGTTCAATTATATATCAGCATCAGCTTGGTTTCTTTTTGATAAAAGATTTAACCTCATATCCCTTGAAATAAGGGTCACTACAGACAAGAGGAGCATAACTATAGCGTAGTACTAATATAAAGGAAGAAAAAATCAAAAAATATATCTGTGTTTTTCAGATAAAGAATAAGGCATGATCATCTCATGGAGTGCTTGAACTAGTCTACGATAAGACACATCAGTAGTAAACAACATTCAGATCACGATTAGTACCACATCTAGTTGCTTTTGACTTTCCAGCATGCTTTTGACTAAGGCAAGCCTCACTTACAGATAAAAGAAAAAAGGCCTGGGTTTGAGTTTTCCCTGTGTTTAGTGTTTAAATATTTCTTATGGGTTACTCATGCAAAAAAATACTAAAAATGTTTGAATAAAAACAGAATGACAAGCCTTCTGAAAATCTAGGACATCTATTTAGTTTCATGGCTTTGTTTTTCCTTCTGTGAAATGGAAGTGATGACTTTTAACCACAAAGTATCATTAAAAAGTTGGAATCCAGTAATGATTGAGAAAATCAGATGCCACAAAAAAGATCAAAAAGAGAATATGGATAAGCCTGTGTACTAATATAAATAATAGAATCATAGAATCATAGAATAGTTAGGGTTGGAAAGGACTTTAAGATCATCTAGTTCCAACCCCCCTGCCATGAGCAGGGACACCACAGACTAAACTATGTTGCCCCAGGCTCTGTCCAACCTGGCCTTGAACACCACCAGGGATGGAGTATTCACAACTTCCTTGGGCAACCTATTCCAGTGCCTCACCACCCTCGCTGTAAAAAAATTCTTCCTAATATCTAACCTGTACTTCCCCTCTTTAAGTTTAAACCCATTACCCCTTGTCCTAGCACTACAGTCCCTAACGAAGAGTCCCTCTCCAGCATCCTTGAAGGTCCCCTTCAGATATTGGAAGGCTGCTATGAGGTCTCCACGCAGCCTTCTCTTCTCCAGACTGAACAGCCCCAACTTTCTCAGCCTGTCTTCATACAGGAGGTGCTTCAGTCCTCTTATCATCCTCGTGGGTCTCCTCTGGACTTGCTCCAGCAGCTCCATGTCCTTTTTATGTTGAGGACACCAGAACTGGACACAATACTCCAAGTGGGGTTTCACAAGAGCAGAGTAGAGGGGCAGGATTACCTTCTTTGACCTGCTGGTCATGCTTCTTTTGATGCAGCCCAGGATATGGTTGGCTTTCTGGGCTGCCAGTGCACACTGAAGCTGGCTCATGTTAAGCTTCTCATCAATTACTACTGCCTAGTCCTTCTCTGCAGGGCTGCTTTGCATCTCTCCTAACATTTCATCTGCTTTCCAGAATGTGTCTATTACTTTTAATCTTTATTTAACTCTTGCTTTTCTGGCTTTTTGATTTTATGTAAACACACAAAAAATATTTTCTTCTAGGAAAATAACATAAGTAAACATGTTCCCTTGGAAAGTTTGCACTTCTAATGTATTGTAGATAATTTACATTAATTAATTTCCTTGTAGGTGCTGGACAAAATATTTAGTTTTAAATATGATGCGTGGTCCTAAAAGATAAGATTGTCAGGTCAGTAATTCTTTAGGTAAGATAAGATCTTTCAATGCTAATTGTCTTTACGTTTCTCATTCACCCCAAAAAATGCTAGACTGTCAGTCTGGATACTTTACCTGATTCATTTCAAAACTTTATTTTTACTTAGAAAGCTTCTATGAAGTGAAGTCTATTGCAGAGCATATATATATATATATATGCATCAAGTGACAAAACATTTATTAAAAAAAGATTACATTCATTGGTGTACTTTATATTTTCAGGTACATGTGTGTAGGACTTTAGTATGGACGGTATGAACATACTTTCTAGTACTTTCAAGGCACTGGCAGGTGAAACCAAGTTATTGTGCTAAATCAGTACCCCATCCCAAATAAAAAAGTGGCCCATTTTCATGTCTGTGTGTGCATGTTTTTGTTTTGTGTTGTCAGTTGAAGCAAGACACTTAGTGTACACAACCAAGAAACAAGGAGAAAGAACAAGAACATTCCATTGCTGATTGAGGTTTTGGCACCATGGAAAAATATCAGTTATAAAATATAGTGCCAGAGGGATTGGTGCTAGTCACGTTGCTGTAGTTCTTACATATATTAAGCCTTAACTGATAGAAGCTATGCAGACAGTTTTTTCGATTAATCTAGAGATATAGCCAACTTGTGATTCCTGGTGGAAACATGCAATAGATTTGAGATGTTGATATTCTATAGAACCTGTAGTTTGCTAATTATTTCCAGATGAGATTAATTTCAAATTTTGTTTCTGAAGTTGACATATACATATGATGCTGGTAACCTATGACAATTCAATTGATTTTTGTTCCTTTATACCCTCAAAATTTGTATCAGAGGATCACAGAGTGCTGCTAAAGTCCATGCATGATGTATAGTACTCCAGCTTTGGGAAAATGTGTCGTTGAGAAAAGTAGACTCTCATACTGACTCAGGCTACCTGTGTGACCGAATTTAAGGGCATGATGTAGCAAAGCTTTTTGTTCAGAGAACTATGCAACTTGAGAGAAATTGAAAAGTTCTATGTTACAATTTTAATTATTATTGAATTATTGAATTATTAAATTCAAGCTTGTCATAAGTTTGACTTCAGTGCCAATCACTGAAGTAGTGCAGTAAATATCTGAGCATGTGTGAGTATGTACACTTACTCACATAAGCATGTGCTTTTACTACCGTATTATCACTCAGAAGAAGATATTTCCAACGGTGAAGTTTTTAAGCATGTGGACAATGTGGAAATAGTTTGTGGTATTTACTTCACAAAATAATAAACAAGTAAACAAAAACCTGAAAGAAATAAATACTTTTTGCATAGTGAAATTAAAATATTTGCTGATATTCAGAAAGAAAGGACTTAAACTGAACAAGAGGGAAAAAAAAAAACCAAACCTGAAAACACTCATAAGACTGAAATGGACCAAACCATCTTTTTCTTCCTTCTAGAACTCTTTTCTCCATGTCTTACATTTATGTGACTGAAATAACCAAATGGTCCAGGAAATGAAACTTAAAATTATGCCATATCTTTGTAGCAGTGGGATGTTATGTCTGTATTTTGGCCATAGTCAAATGAGATTTAAAGCTACTGTAGACAAAGTGTTAAATGTTGTATTTACACAGACGTGTACACACACATTTTCAGCACACTCAGCATTGAATGCATTGTGCTAAAGAGACCACCTTAGAGCACAACAGGAGCTCTACATTCTACATGATAACCAGATAGTGTAGCTATAAACAGGTGTCCTGGGTTCAGCTATAGCAGTCATTTTGTCTCCTTCTTAGTAGCTGGTGCAGTGCTGTGTTTCTTGACTTTCAGCCTGGGAATAACGCTGATAACACCGATGTTTTTAGTTGTTGCTCAGTAATGTTTACTCTGACCAAGGACTTTCTCAGTCTCATGCTCTGCCAGAGAGGAGGGGAAGCCAGGAGGAAGCAGAGACAGGACACCTGACCCAAACGTGCCGAAGGGGGATTCCATCCCACAGCACGTCATGCCCAGTATATAAACTGGGGGGAGTTACCCGGAAGGCCCAGATCGCTGCTCGGGTCGGGCTGGGTATCGGTCGGTTGGTGGTGAGCAGTTTTGTCCTCTCCCCTTGTTATTCCTCTTATCATTACTATTGGTAGCAGTAGTGATTTGTATTATACCTTAGTTACTAGAGTGCTGTTATCTCAACCCGTGGGAGTTACATTCCTCCGATTCTCCTCCCCATCCCTCTGGGAGCGGGGGGAGGAAGGAAGAGGAGGGGGAGTGAGCGAGCGGCTGCGTGGTTCCAAGTTGCTGGCTGGGCTTAAACCACGACAACAGGTAAAGATCACGTTTTGTGCCGTGCTTTTCTTTGATAGCTTGCTTCTCTTGGACTTAGTTAAAGCTACTTCTCAAAGTAGGCTGAAAATATCTGAAAACAAGAATCTCGGAAGGCTCTATTTTTTTTTTTTGTTTTTGCAAATAGACTCTGTTATCAAAGAAATACATTTTCTGCCCCTTTCCTCCATGCCTTGTCTTAAAAGAAAGAAAAAAAATTACAAAAGGTCTGTCCTTATATTTAAAAAAAAAACAAAACTGCTTTAATCTGCAGACATTAATATTAATTTTATTACACACATTATTCTCCTTAAAGCTAATGGGACTGTTCAAGAATGAACAAGCATTTGCTTTTCATAATACTATTAATAGCTGTCAATTAAAAATAGAAGACTCTGTGTAGCTTATATTAGTATTTGAAGGAACTGGCATGTTGTCCTGGGTTCAGCTACAGCAGTCATTTTTTCTCCTTCTCAGTAGCTGGTGCTGTGCTGTGTTTTTGACTTTCAGTCTGGGAACAATGCTGATAACACCGATGTTTTTAGTTGTTGCTAAGTAATGTTTACTCTGAGACTTTCTCA